>NW_013952840.1:225595-245563 GCF_001266775.1 Austrofundulus limnaeus | reverse complement strand
GTGTACATATGTGTTAAATATTTCTTGAATAAAACTATAGAACTGCAAAAGTACACAATAAAAATATTTATCAGTAAATGATATATCTGACAACAGATAAAATCGATTTAAAAAAAGGTTAAACATGAACATTGAAGCTGTTTTGTGAGCATACAGGTTTTACAAATAAAATTAATTTTGGTTAAATATGTGTAATATTTTATAAGCCTTTTAACTCTTGTAAATATGTTGTAACAATCTATGTAGTTTAAGTATTTGTATGTTTATAAAGTGTTTGTTTGCACCGCACTACGTTACGCTCATTGATTTCAGTGGTTAGCGTTAGCATTAGCTCAGTGCATAAAAATCCCCCTTGCGAAGTCACGCCCAGGTCACATGATGCCCAATCCAGTGATGTCGATATCACTGACGGCAACATTCCCATAGTTCTCGTTGTGTGGGAGCTTTGCTGTCAGATTAAACCCAGATTAACCCTTTAAACATTTGTAATCCAACCTCGCTGGCCTGATGTGTTTCAGATCAGAATGCTCTACAGTCCACTCCTTCCAACTTGGTCAAGTCATGGTCCAACGAAGCTCAGAGAGGAGCCAAGAGGACCACTAGTGAGAATGCTGCTCAACCACAAAGGTACCAACCCCAGTTTTTATTTCAAAATAAAAGCTCAGATCAAAATCTGAACTGTGTGACTCAGATTAAGTTTTAATTCCAGGGTTTCCAAACGAAAAGTGGGCAGCGGTTCGGGTGCACCCCCGACAAAACGACTAAAAGAGTGAGTGGTCCACGCTGCAAGCTTCAAACACAAACCAGAACCAGGATCACGTCTGACTCTTCTGTTTGTAGGATTCCAGTTCCTCTGAAGCCTCAGGCCGGGGTCCGCAGGAGCAGGCGCCTCCAGTCCACACAAAACCCCAGCAGCAAACCTGCAGAGTGAGTTTCTGACGGTTTGGGTCTGACAGCACAGTTCAGATTCAGTTCTGACCCACGTGTAAACTCTGTGGACAGGCCCGTGTCCTCGGAGCAGCTGGAGCTGGAGCGGATCAGGAACCTGCAGGAGGAGGTGGCCCTGCACCGCAGACAGAACGAGGCCAGCTTCAGAGCCGCTCTGGCCGGCAGTAAGTCCAGATCAGACCTGAGCCCGGCACGCAGACCAGCAGAACTGTGAGAAATGTTTACGTCTCTTTCAGATCCGCCTCCAAAGAAGCTGGCTCTGTCCACCACCGTGCCCGAAGAGTTCCACTTCAGCACCGACACCAGGGTCAGAGCCTCCACCCCGTCCACCTCCTCACAGAGAGAGGTGGACTTTGTGAGCCAGCTGAGGAAACCCTCAACCCCGGTAAGAAGTCCTGACACGGTCCAGGTCGACCCAGGACCTGAGGACTCTGGGGGTCTGGTTTTATAAACCTGTTTGTTTTTCAAGGTGAAGGCTCGTAAAGGAGCCACAATCCCCAAACCCTTCAACCTGTCAGTGGGTCACAGGAAGGGGGAGGAGCCTGGGGACTACGTCCCCATGGCCCAGCAGATCCAGCAGTTCCAGAAGAAGACCCCGGCCCGGTACCACCTGCACAGCCGCAGAACCCATGACAGAGGTGGGTCTGACCAGTCAGCTGCTTCCTTTAGGTGTCTCCTGTCCTCTGTCTGCAGGGCTCATGACTCTGTTCTGGTCCATGTATGTTGTCTCAGGTTCCACAGTTAGGATTTATTTATTAAAACACTTTTTATTTAATTTAATTTTAAAAGTATTAAACCCCGCCCTGCAGCCAGTCTGAATCTTCCTGCAGTGAAAAACGAGCTGATCTCACTGACCTCAGTGTTTAACGTCAGGCCCGTCTCCGGTCAGAGGCCAGCAGCTGAAGCTGACTCAGCCCAGGACTCCTCAGCTGATGACGCGTAAGAGGGGCCGACCGGCCATGGTGAAGAGCAGCGCGGAGCTGGAGGAGGAGGAGCTGCAGCAGCTGCAGAAGTGAGGAGCTGATCTGAGTCTGGCCCAGTCTCCTCTGGGCCAGTCGTTGGTCTAACGCCGCTCTCTGCAGGTCTAAGRTCAAAGCTCTGGAGCTGAACAGGAAGATCCTGGAGAGCGCCGAGGAGCTGAAGAAGCCGGCGGTGAAGGAGCCCACCGTGCCCGAGGAGTTCCAGCTGGAGATAGAGAAACGGCTGCAGGAGAGGCAGACCACCAGGAAGAGCCAGGAGGACCAGGAGAAGCCCCACACCTTCAGAGCTAAACCTTTACCTAAGAAGGTCCTGGAGGGTGTCGTGGTGAGGGTCCCTGACACAAACACTGGAACTAAAAGCTTTAAACGTGGTGGAGTTTAATCTGTGGGATCGACCTTGTGCCAACAGGAACTGAATCTGAATGTTCATAATTAAAAACTGAACGCATTGATTTGAAAATAAATTAGACTAAACTGAAACTGAATTTAAAGTTTTGTATCTGAATAAATTTGTTTTGAAACTGTATTTTGGTTTATTAAAATTCAATTTGACTACTTTCACTTTCAGTTCCATAATTCAGATTTTTGTCACATCCTGGTCCTTAATTATTTTTATTTATTTACTGTTATTTTACCAGGCAAGTCCCACTGAGATCTGAGATCTCTTTGAAGGGCGGCCTGGGCCACATTTATGTTTCACTTTGGTGAAGTTTCCCTTCTGGATGTAACAGAGTTGATGCAATCCACTGTAAAAGTGACAAAAATACACAAAGTTATTTTATTGCAGTGATTAATTTGACCTATATGTAGAAAATGTTACATTTACATCACATCATGGATCAGTCAGCAGCAGCAT
Source organism: Austrofundulus limnaeus (assembly GCF_001266775.1). NCBI lineage: Eukaryota > Metazoa > Chordata > Actinopteri > Cyprinodontiformes > Rivulidae > Austrofundulus > Austrofundulus limnaeus. Next base: position 242,779 of record NW_013952840.1, on the reverse strand, counting down.
CTGATCAATATGTGATCCATGATGTAAATGTAACATTTTCTACATATAGGTCAAATTAATAAAATAACTTTGTCTGTTTTTGTCACTTTTACAGTGGATTGCATCAACTCTGTTACATCCAGAAGGGAAACTTCACCAAAGTGAAACATAAATCTGTGGATCTGTGTTTGATTACTCTGCCTGGCTTTCTCAAGGACCAGGAAGTGTGACATTAAAATTTGAATTTTAGAACTGAAACTTAAAGTAGTCAAACTGACTTTTTTAATAACTTTAAATTCAGTTTCAATTTAGTGAAATTTATTTTCAAATCAGTGCATTTAATTTCATATTTTGCACATTCGGATTCAGTCTGAATAATTCAGATTCAGTTCCTGCTGGCACAAGATTTATTCCATATTAATCCTCTCATGTTTCAGGGATTACCAGAGAAGAAGGTTCCTCTTCCAACAGTACCAGAGTCTCCGGCGTTTGCTCTGAAGAACAGAGTCCGGCTGGAGAGGAAGTCTGAAGAGGTTCAGTTTGGTCCTGGTCTGCTTCATGTTTACGTCTGGCCTCTGGCTGCTTGAATCTAAATTAAATGTATTTTGTGTCCAGGTCAAACCGCCCTCTCCRGTTAAGGCCCAGCCCGTTCCTCACTTCGGCATTCCCTTCCAGCCCCGCCTCCAGGACCACCAGGTGGAGGTGTGTCCCTTCAGCTTTGAGCAGAGGGACAAGGAGCGCCAGGCCCTGAAGGAGAAGAAGCTGGAGGAGCAGAGGAACGAGGRGGTGCGGCTCCACTCGTCCAGAACCAGAACCGGTCCGTCTGGGTCCAGCTGGTCTGACTCTGTGTGTCTGCAGGTGCCACAGTTCAAGGCCCAGCTGCTGCCGGACTTCAGCACGGTGGTCCTGCCCGAGAAGAAGAAGCTGGAGCCCACCAAGCCAGAGCCGTTCAAGCTGCTGATCGACGAGCGAGGAGCCGTGAAGACCACCCGCTGGGAGGAGACGGTACCAGAACCCTGGTCCAGATGGGCTCTGAGTGTTGGGTCTGTGTCCTGACTCTGTCCTCTCCTGTCCCCTGCAGGTCAAGAAGGAGCAGAAGCTCCAGGAGGAGGCGGCCACCTTCAAGGCTCGGCCCAACGTGGTCACACACAAAGAGCCCTTCAGACCCCAGAAGGAGAGCCGACCCGCCGTGGGTAAGACCAGCTGCTCGGGTCGACCCGGCAGAACTTTTTAAACTTAACATCTTCAGACCTGAGAGGTTTTCTTGATGTTTTCATCATAACACCAGGCTGAGGTGTAACTGAGTGTGTGTCAGCTGTTATAAACTATTTAAATCATCCTGGTGTSAAAATAAAACAGACGTTTCATCAGAAGTGTTTAAACAGCTGCTGTGCTTCTAGACTTATTTTTCCCACCCTCACCTGAATGTTTGCATTAGACAGTGTTTATAATCCTTCATATTGAAATGAGGATTAATTATTAAGGTTTCTGGCTTTAAAAGCTACAGTTTGATACCTGGATCATTCTGACATCAGCTTATCCACAGATATGACTTAATTTATCTCGTTAGTTATGATAACATATTACTGTTTGGTCTGAATCTTTATTGAGTCATTTCTTAATGTTAATATAAAGAGGAAACCTAATGGGATTTGTATATTAGGATTTCCCAGTTGTAAAAAAAAAAAACATTTCTAGCTCACAGGGAAAAATTCAAGTTTATTTTCTTCAAAATTTTTATTCCCCCACTGCTCAAATGGTTAAATGTTTTTTCGGATTATATTTTAAACAGTTCATTCACATGATACATTGATAAAGCATTTATTCACTATATTTTGACAAAATGCAAATTTTGCACTTGTTTAAATCAAAACCCTATATCTGCCTGTTTCTCCACTTTTAAACTTAATCCTCATTTCGATATGATGGGTCACATATAATTCATTTAAAACCATAATGAATCGGACTAAAAACTCTTGGAAACCATAAATCCACCTGTGAACATCACCTGTGCAAAGATTCATGCTGCTAAAGTTAACTGGAGCAAAGTTACAGAGGTTTTAGTAAAGAAATAATTTTACATTTTGTCATTCTGCACAGGACAGACCATGATGGTACGATTTATAACTGTTAAATCTGAAGTTTTTAATTGCAAAAGTTATTTTTTTCTCACCTGCCTTTAAAAGACTTGTTATTTAATGTTTGTTCTTTTGAAAAATTATCCAAACATTTATTTGTCACCATATATATTATATTAAAATAATGAGAAATTATATCTGATTCAGTTGGATCATATTTACTCAAATGAAAGAAACTTTCAACACACTTTACAACACACTGAGGTATCTGCTTTGACTTGCTTTTAAAAAAAAAAAGTTTAACTTTTCCTCTTACCGATTTAGTTTAAATGTATTTACAGATTTACAATGATGTCATTTTGTAGTTTGTTTACTTTCTGTTTGAACTGTTTGGATGTAAAAACAGTTTTCTTGAGCTTTTAGTGTTTCTATTGATACCACACATGTCCAGGTTCATCTCACGGATCTGAGTTAACAAAAATAGAAAACAGAAAAAGCTGTTTTGGACCCGGTACTGAGGACCATGGGGCTCAAGTAAACCCAGCTGAGACCAGAACCAGGGTTCTGTGGTTTTTGTGGCCCCGGTTTGGATCAGTTGGGTTTAAAGACGGTGTTTTGTGTGAACCTGTTGTGGTGGTGTCCTGAGGAGGCGCGAGGCTCCGCCCCCCTCAGGGAGCCGCAGCGCCTCCTCGTCTCTCATCATGTCCTTGTCTTCGTCTCTGTCCTCCTGGGCTTCCCTGAGAAGACTGTCCTCCCTCCACAGTGGTGGAGCCCTTCCAGCTGGCCACGGAGCGCCGCGCCAAGGAGTGGCAGGAGTTCGAGCAGCTGAAGGCCGAGAAGGAGGTCCTGAGGGTCCGCATGGAGGAGCAGCAGAGACGGGAGGAGGAGCTGAGGGAGAGGGAGGAGATCGCCAGGCTGCGGCAGGAACAGGTGACCCAACACAGACCTGCAGACCCGGTCCTGCTGGGCTTTGGTTTCCAGGACTGAAGCTCCGCCCACAATTCGTTTTAACTGTTTATCCTGATAGATTTTTGCCCTGAAGTAACAACAAACTGGTGAAGGTTTAGTTCTGGTTCCTGAGTCTGACAGGTTTTGTCCTGGTCTGCAGGTCCACAAGGCTCGGCCCATCAGACAGTACAAAGCTGTGGAGCTGAAGAAGAGTGAACTTCCTCTGACTGTTCCACAGACGCCCAAGTTCTCCGACAGATTCCGCTTCTGAACAGCTTCCAGCTGCTGCACATGTTCTGTTCATTCCTCTTTTCTTAACTGTTGTATGATTTTTATCTAAGATTTTATCTTTCTTTTTATATTCTCACCTGTTTTTATCTAACCTTTTTTATCTCTTTATTGTGTAATAAAGTTCCTCCGTTGAACCTTCAGAGTCTGGAAGTTTGCAGACATGAGTTCAGTGTTTCAGTTTTTCTGTTCAGGGTTTGTAYTTTCAGTGTGTAAAATATTAAACTCAGGGTTCTTACAGCTCTGAATCAGTTTGAGCTGTTTCAACAGGAAACTTAAAATATTTAAAGTCACCTGATTGTTTATGTAAACATTAAAACCAGCAGATGGCAACATTTCAGATTAAAAGAATTTAATCTGATAATATTTTCCAACCAGGTCTGTCTCAGAGATAAAACTTCTGTTTAGTTTCTATCTAAACCATAATTAATTCACTGTCAGGAGCTGCTTTTTTWAATTCTTTTTAACCAATGAGTCAGAATTAAAACAAGATGACAGTAATGACCCTTTTACTTATGGGTTTGTAAACTTTAAAATAAGTAAAGTACAGATAACCAAAGTTTCTATTTGAGTACAAAGTATTTACTTGACTTCATTGCCAGCAGGCCCACAACCTGATCAGAACCAGAACCTGACTTCTCTCTGAGCTTATGAACCTTTAAAACCTGCAGGAATCAATTTAAAGAACAAGGATGGTTAAGTCGGCACTTTTTCTCACCGTGGTATTTTACAGAGAAATAAAGTGACGGGCTCCAAACAAAACTCCACATGATACAAACTCAATCAGGAAGTTTAGCACTTCTCTGTATCAATCCTTGACAAAACATCTGTTGGAAAGTCTGCTCATCTCCCTTTTAAATGGAGCCACATTTGTAAGGATCATGCATGAGGATGTGGGGTGGTTCCCCCAGGTGCTGCCGATCAGTGGAGTCAGACTGGGAACAAGAGCGAAGGTTTCTCAGCAAACATCTCATGTTGATTTTAAAATCCTCAGGATAAAAATCACCAACWCTTAAAGATCAAAATATCTTTTTTGTTCTGTTTATTTTACTGTTTAATCTTCCAATAACCTTTATCTTCACACAGTAAATTAACGATTGAAGTCATTTACCAACATCTTTACATACAGGTTTGTAAAAATTCACAGCGTATTTATTATGGCTCCACCCACTTGTGTGCACAATACCTGAATGAAATGATAGATTAATTTATAACCAGGCAGAGTGACTCCATTAGGGTGGCATTCAGTCTGATTAGATTTGGGTATCAAAGGGTCAAAGGTCATTTATGATTTTTATTTTTTTTCAACGGTACAAATAAAATACCTGGTTAAAATAGGAAACATTATTTTGTATGATAAAATCTAAGACAAGTTCATTTACATGGTAAATTATATGAATTTTCCACTCTTGATACATGTTAAAGAACCAGAGGTTAGACAGTATTGTGTGATAACTTAGATTTGTGTTGTTCTGTTGTGTAACAGCAGCCTTAGATTGATCAAAGTTAAAATTAAACTGTTAAAACCTAATTTGTTCCACTCAGTGTGACATGTTTTTGTTTCATGTGTAAAACGATGAATCAACAGGTCACAAACTTCCCCTGCTGTGTCTCCGTTGACAAAACCTCCAGTGGTTTGTGCACACATGCTAACGCTAACATCTGCTCAAAGCTGTGCTTCAAAGGCAAACGTCCTCGAGCTCCACCCTGCTCACAGAAGTCCTGGTGTAAAAAACACTGAAGTGTAGAAACCCTGAACACATACAAGAGAAGAAACCATTCAGCTGTTTTAACTGTGAAAACCAAAAAGCAGTATTAAAGTCAGAGTCTGGATTTTATTCAACATAGAAAACAAACAAATAAATAAAAACAGTTTCAGTCCAACGTGTTTGAATCCTGGTGTCACTAAAAGCTGCTGACGGTGAAGTTTAACACAATAAAACAGTTTTGTTTTTGTTTTTTTTACAATCAAATCTAAAAGAAAACCAAACGCTAAGATCTGATCCAAAAGCTCCGGGTCGAACAGAAACAACAGAGCGTCAGCAGAGTGAGGAGAAAAAACTGTTCAACAGAAACAAAAAACAGGAGTCGTTCTGAGACTCTGGAGCGTCTCAAATACTTCAGAAACAAAACTAATCTCTCAGCAGAATGTCCAAATCACAGAGGACTACATTTCCCATGATGCACCTGCTCAGAGGAAACCATTTGTTACCTGAAAGGTTGGAGTGATTCAAGAAGCAGATTTATACATTATGATAATCAGGTAATTTAAAACAGGTCTAATTAAACCATGAATCATTTTTTAACAATAAAAAACTGCATTTAATKTTTCTGCATCTTAAAATTCATGAACTGTCTGAAGCTGACTTCCTTTAAAAGGAAATCTGGAGAAACAAAAACAAAAWTCTTCATTTCCTCGTTGGTTACTTTGGACAAAGTTAAATAAAACTAGGTTTAAAGCCGGTCATGATAAAGTCCCCATGACTCAGCAAAACAAAACAAAGTTCATGAAGAGCCAGTGTGACGCTTCCACCGCTCAGCCCACAGAAGCGTTCCCCTCTTTGGATCAGAACCAAGTCGATGTTCCGAGGACAGTGTTTTGGTCCGAGCTCACGGGTCCACGAAGGACACTGCGATGTAGCGGACGCCGTCGGTGGTGGGCAGGCCTTCGTGGTAGTGGGTGAGGCGGCCCGGGTGCATGAGGGCCCAGCCGCGCCGGGGGGCCTGGATGGAGCAGTCGTAGCGCAGGAACCGGCAGCCACCACCCTGCGGGGACAGAACCAAGACCCGGACCTCAGAAGAACTGAATGACGTCATACTGGATCATCTAACGTAACAGACTCAAAAGAGTTAAACTGAGTCCAAATCTGCTCAGGAGTTCAGATTATCGTGTTAATAAATCAAAATATTTTTGTAAAAAAATAATAAAATGAGTTCTAGTTTGTTCCGAGCAGAACTGGAAGTGATCCGGTCTGGGATTATCGTGGATCTCTGGGGTTTTCAACACAAAAACTATGAAATTACAGGTCAGACAGGTTTTTTATTTGTTGCTGTTTTTTATCTTCTGGAGTTTCAGGTAAACAGAGCTGGGTGTAGAAAGAACAGAACCGGGCCGAGTATTACACCCTGTGGGACTCCAAACAATAGAACTGATCTAATCACTCCTTTAACAAAACCCCAGGTGGTTACTAGTGTCCTCATACTAATATCTGTATCAAAATTGGCCCAAATACCAGCCTCAAATATTCATACCCACAAAAAATACTTTGGACACATACACATTTACGCTTAATGATGTCATTTCCTGTTCCAAGCAAGCAACAAAATGTCCAYAGTTTGGAAATATTTTAAGAAAAATTCAAGCTGTTAAGAAGACAGCAGATTGTTTATTGCGTTTGTGAGTACTAACTCACCAACTACACAGTACCACACACAGTGAAATACTTGTATGTGACTGACCTGGTAATCGATGCCGACCTGGTTGAGAGCGATGTTGATGGTGAAGGTGGAGGCGTCGTGGTGCGGCCTCAACGCCGGCTGCTCGTCAGGTTTGTACCGAACCACGAAGGCCAGATCAAAATGAGCCTGAAACCCAGGACCAAACCGGATCAGGACTTCTGCACGGCTCAGAACCCTCCCAGCAGCAGGTATGTTGGGATGTCCTACCTGAGTGTGACACTTCCTACCTGAGGGTGTGACTTCCTACCTGAGTGTATTACGTCCTACCTGAGGGTGTGACATCCTACCTGAGCATGTTACGTCCTACCTGAGTGTTACGTCCTACCTGAGTGTGACGTCCTACCTGAGTGTGACACTTCCTACCTGAGTGTGACACTTCCTACCTGAGTGTGACACTTCCTACCTGAGTGTGACACTTCCTACCTGAGGGTGTGACTTCCCACCTGAGAGTGTTACGTCCTACCTGAGTGTGTTACGTCCTACCTGAGTGTGTTACGTCCTACCTGAGCGTGTTACGTCCTACCTGAGCGTGTTACGTCCTACCTGAGCGTGTTACGTCCTACCTGAGTGTGTTACGTCCTACCTGAGTGTGTTACGTCCTACCTGATAGTGTTACGTCCTACCCGAGTGTGTGACTTCCTACCTGAGTGTGACATCCTACCTGAGTGTGACATCCTACCTGAGTGTGACGTCCTACCTGAGTGTGACTTCCTACCTGAGTGTGACTGCCTACCCGAGTGTGTGACATCCTACCTGAGTGTGGTAACCAGGAAACATCTTCTCTGTGATCGGGGCCACGTACTCCACCAGGAATTTGCGCCATTCTTTTTCAAAGTTGACTTGATTCATGTGGATGTCGATGGTGGGAACGTTCTCATAGCCGCCCTGGATACGAGTGTCCTGAGGAATGAGTAAACAATAAACAACCATGAAAACAACAATGAGTAAACAATAAACAACAATGTGTAAACCATACACAAGAAGCAAACAATGTGCGAACAATAAGCAACTATGAGTAAACAATATACAATGATGTTTAAACAATAAACAATAAGTAAACAAAAAACAACAATGAGTAAACAATAAACAATGAGTGAACAATAAACAACAATGTGTAGACAATATACAACGAGTAAACAAACAGTTGTCAACACTGCCTTTTCTGCTAAAATATAGTGCAAAATCTGAGAGCTTAATGACGGCTAAAAGGAGTAATGCCATTTGAAAACTAAAGTAGCAAAAGGCTAGCTAAAAGCTAAGTTAGCAGCTAGCTAAGAGATAAAGCAGCAAGATGCTAGCTGATAGCTAAAAGAAGCAAAATATTAAATATAAATGGCAAAATACTGGCTAAAGACTAAATCAGAAAAAGGCTAGCTCCAAGTAGCAAAAGGCTAGCAAAGAATGAAAAGAAGCAGAAGACATGCTTAGTACTAAAAGTGCAAAAGGCTAACTAGAAGCTAAAAGAAGCAAAATAGCAAATGAAAATGGCAAAAATAATGGCTACAGGCTAAAGCAAAAAAAAGGTTAGCTCAAAGTAGCAAAAGGCTAACTAAAGTTTGTAAATGGCAGCTAACAGCAGAAAATAGTTAACTAACAGTTAAAAGTAGCATAAGAAGACAAACAGCGACGTCAGCTGAAACTGATTTTAAAATATTTGAAAGAACTGGAGAGTTTTGGATCTAAATTCCTAAAACTGAAAGCTGTAGAACATCTTACCTTGTTTCCACCTCCTGACCACTGCCCAAAGTGCTCCATTTCCTCTATCAGGTGTTTACAGGCAACATCTGTGAAAACTGGGAACCAGTAAACATCTGGACAGGGCTGCGGGTCGGGAGAGAACACAACCACYAAGTAAAGTAAACGTCTGTTGAAAGAACACGAACATCTTGCTTGTGACTCGACTCACGTTCTCGATCAGTTTGTCCTTCATGATGCGGCTGTAGTTCATGTGAATGTAGCGCTCCTCCCAGTCCTGAGACCAAACAGGAAACAACCCAACTCAATCTGAGCTCAGAATTTAAATCAAGTTAAAACTAAAAGCCAGTAAAATAAAAGCTAAAATTATCCAAACATAAGCTAAAGCAGAATGGTTAAAACAGCTGAAAATTTGTTAAAAACATAAAATAAAACGTGCAGAAGAAGCTATAAACAGGAACACAACTTTAACACGGGAATAAGACTGCAAAGCCACCAGCTTTAAGAGGTCAGGGAGTGAGACATATGTGTGGTTACCAGTGGTAAACAAAGTGTTAGCTTCACCACTGATCAGCTTAACAAGAATCTTAGCTCAGCTAATGCTAAATTGCTAAACAGAGAGAAAAATTAGAGGAAGCTAACGCTAATTCTACTGGTTTAATTTGAAGGTGGGCGGGATCATCTGTGGAAAATCAGCCAATCCACAAGTAGCTCTGTCTAACTTGTGGTACTTACAACTTTCAGAATAAAAGCATTTCTTTGATAAAAAGTATCGTTAGTCAAACAATAAATAGCAAATATTTTGTATGTTGTCATTTTTTGTTATTTAAATTTTATTTTATTTATTTTTGAGGCTCTTAGTTTGAAGTTTAACTGCTAACGATGCTACATGCTAACACGGGCTGCCAGACACATCCAGCACTGCTTGTAAGAGCGAATAGTTTTAATAGAATTTGGGATAAACAGCATAAAACTCAAGTTTTACACTTTTAGACATTTAGCGGAAAATAAATGGTCCACTAAAGGTTTCCAAGGTTAGCCAAAAAAGCTAATCCGCTAAATGAGAAGCTAGTTCCGCTATTAGCAAATGAGCAGATCTGTTCCATGGTGACCCTGATGAGCCAGGACGGTCAGAGTTTTAAACTCACGGTGGGGTTTTCAAAGATCTGCCACAGGTCGTTGTGCAGATGTTTGGTCTGGTAGTTCTCTGTGGACAGGATGCGACCGAAGGTGTGCACGTTGGTCACGTACATAAAGATCCCCTGTGAGGAACAGGTCAGACGTTAAAGAGGACGGCTCGTAAGGCCTCAGAGTCTGAGCTGAAACCTTTCCTCCTCCTCCTGTTTCGGACCTTGGTGCGAACGTTGTGGCAGAAAGCCATGTCGGGGTCCGTGGTCTGCGAGGTGAACAGGTCGTAGTCTTTCAGCTCTGAGCGCAGGAGGTCGGCCTTCACCAGGTAAACGCCGGAGACATACGGGACATTCCACACACCCCTGCAACACAACACTCTGAGTCAAGAGGAAGGTCCAACACCAGGAACAGAAACCAGGAGTCCAGCAGCCAGTCTCAGATGGTGCCAGACCCAGGCTTCTCTTGGAGCCGGACAAAGTTATTCTGACAGAAAAAAGATGCTATTCCTGCAGGAACTGCCTTTTCTGACTATGGCTTCAGCTTATTTTACATAAGAAGAGTGAACAATAACATAAATATAAAAAACATTTTAGTGACAGGCTGCTAACCAACAACTAGCATGGATGCTAAGAACAGTGAAAACGCCATACAAAAGCTAACAAGATTAGCATTGCAGAACTTCCTTTACAGGCAGATATTCTTCAGGGTTCAGTGAAGAAAAAATGAAAAATACATGAAAAGACGCAGCCAGTGGCGGGCACTAGCCAAAGAGTAAGCTTCGTTATTAGCTGTTAGCAGATTAGCAGAACTGTGCCCACCATTGCACACAGCTTTACTGCTACATGTTTCACTCACACTCTCCGTCCTTGGACGATGTCCACGTAGTCCTCAGACCTGGCGTAGTACCCGTCGGCGCTGAGGGCGCCCCAGAAGTTGCTCCACAGTCGTCCGGGTCGGGTTAGCATCGGCGCCACCACGGGCCTGAGGACAGAAACATATGGTGAGGTTTGATGAGAGCGTCACAAACGTTTTGGTTTGAAGAAACAAAGACCTACAGGTTTTGTTTGATGAGAATTTTGAGGGTGTCCTCGTTCTTTAGGACCACCTCGACGTCCAAGTTGAAGAAATAGTCGCAGTCTTTGTCTTCCCGGCACAGATGGCTGAGTTAAAACAGAGGTAGTTACAATCAAACTCATGTTCCAACACTCTGTGAGTCTTCTGCTACATTAAACGAAGCAGGACGGTCAGAGGAAGCCTCTTGTTGTTGTTTATTTCTTCATGTAGGAGAGAAAACATGAAACTCACAAAGCAAGGTCACGCGAGGCCGTGGAGTCCGTCTCCTCCTCCGGGCTGATGGTTTTAACGTCCTGATAAAGACCGCCGTGCTCCTGCAGGAAGGAGCTGACCTGCTGCTCATGATGAGGTTCCTGCAGCAGAACAACAAAAAACTTTTTATAAGTTTAAAAATAAACTTTACTGCCAAAAACTACAATTTATTTTTACTTCTAGATCTGTCACAGCAAAAGTATATAAACAACTGGAATTTATTTATGTAAACATATCAATAGTACTACTATTAGTAAAGTAATAGTACAACTCATAGAAATAGTAGTACAAGTAATAGTACAGTAATAGTATTAAGAGTACAAGTACCACTACTGCCGTTAACTTATATTGCTAATATTACAAGTTCTCCTTGTTCTAGTACAATAATGCYATTAGCAGTAGTACTAGTTCTATATCTGTACTTCAACACTTGAATTACTAGAACTATTAGTAATGGTGCTAAAAGTCATTGTAGTATTATAAGTAGTAGTACTCATTATCGTACTAGTAGTGGTAAAATAAGTGTTGCAAACTAGTAAAATTAGTACTGTCTTTATTTCTACTAGTAGTAGGAACAGTAGAACTGTTAGTACTCATACTATACAAGTTCTACTTCTATAGCATGATAGCTATACCATTACTAGTACTTCTAGTTCAATTACTATATAAGTAATAATAGTACCAGTAGTACTATCAGTATCCTAGCACTATGGATACTAGGACCATTTGTACTATATTAGTASTAATAGGACTCATAATTGTAGAACTATTATCATGCTACTACTACAAGTAATATAACAGTAATTATATTAGTAGTACTATTACTAATCCAATATTGGTAATGAATTAGCAGAAGTTGAGTAGATGTTGGATGGTAGTTGGGTAGTAGTTGAGTGGTAGTTGGGTAGTAGATGAGTTGTAGTTGGGGGTAGTTGTGTAGTAGTTGGGTAGTAGGGTACTAGTAGTAGTAGTTGGGTAGTAGAAGGTTAGTAGTTGAGTGGTAGTTGTGTAGTAGATGGGTAGTAGTTGGGTGGTAGATGGGTAGTAGTTGGGTGGTAGATGGGTAGTAGATGGGTAGTAGTTGTGGAGTAGATGGGTAGTACAATGGTAGTAGTTGAGTGGTAGTTGGGTACTAGTAGTAGTAGTGGGTAGTAGAAGGGTAGCAGTTGAGTGGTAGCTGGGGTAGTTGGGTAGTAGATGGGTAGTAGTTGGGTAGTAGATGGGGGTAGTTGGGTACTAGTAGTAGTAGTTGGGTAGTAGAAGGGTGGTAGTTGAGTGGTAGTTGGGTAGTAGATGGGTGATGGGTAGTAGTTGGGTGGTAGATGGGTAGTAGTAGAGTGGTAGTTGGGGAGTAGATGGGTAGTAGAAGGGTAGTAGTTGAGTGTTAGCTGGGTAGTAGATGGGTAGTAGTTGAGTGGTAGTTGGGTAGTAGATGGGTAGTAGAAGGGTAGCAGTTGAGTGGTAGTTGGGTAGTAGATGGGTAGTAGATGGGTAGTAGATGGGTAGTAGATGGGGTAGTTGGGTGCTAGTAGTAGTAGTTGGGTAGTAGAAGGGTGGTAGTTGGGTACTAGTAGTAGTAGTTGGGTAGTAGAAGGGTGGTAGTTGGGTACTAGTAGTAGTAGTAGTAGTAGCTGAGTAGTAGAAGGGTAGCAGTTGAGTGGTAGTTGGGGGTAGTTGGGTAGTAGTTGGGGGTAGTTGAGTAGTAGTTGGGTAGTAGTTGGGGGTAGTTGGGTAGTAGTTGGGTAGTAGTTGGGGGTAGTTGGGTAGTAGTTGGGTAGTAGTTGGGGGTAGTTGGGTAGTAGTTGGGTAATAGAAGGGTAGAGCTGGGCACTAGTAGACAGGGTTAAATGGTAGAAAGTTAACCTGGTTGTAAATGAAGAGTCTGAGTCGGTTCTTGGGGTACTGGAGCTTCAGGAGACGCTCAAAGAACACAGAGACAAACGGAGTGGGCTGCTGGATGAAGACCCCGATCATCACCAGTGGGTACTCGGTCTCCTGCAGGAAGTAAAAACAGACAGTATGAGGAGTTTTACTGTGTTTGAGGGAAGAAACCGCTCAGCTGATTGTGTTTTCATCTGCAGACATAAACAGACCTTCAGAGCAGAGAGGGGCCGCAGGTTCTCCTGACAGACCGTGCAGCCGGTCTCAAAGGTCCAGGCGTTGGGGATGTAGTTACCCAGATAGTTAATCTGCAGCTGGAAAACAAACATCAGCTGAAGAACTGAACATTTACAGACTCACTGAGTGAGTTATTCTAAATAAATCATTTTACATGAGAAATAAAATAACTTCTTGTTCTTGAAAGATTCATATCACCTGCTGCCTCACACACCAACACTAAACTAAAACCTTACATCTTAGTACAGATGTGCAGCCAGTGAGATATTTTGCTAACAGACAGGTGATAATCGTACCTTGGTCGGTCCGTTCCCGTGGACAACGACAGGCAGGGTATCGTACTGAACGTTTCTGGCTCGGACTCGTCCATCCTCGAACTTCAGAACCACCTCATCTGGAACAACAAACAGGTTCAGCTTTTATCGGAAAAAAGTTTTCAACTTTTCACATTAAGTAAAAATCACTTTTATTTTAGGGCCCTTAAAAATAAAAATGTCACACAGCAGGTTCATGTTTTATTTCTACTTAAACTTTGGACCACAAAATTTAGCTTTTAACTAGCATTTTTGCTTCCTTTAGCTTTAGCTTAACTTTTATATTTAAGCTAGAGTTCTGATTCTTTGAGCTTTAACAACTCAGTTTTATATTTTCAGCTAATTTCAGCCAACTCATTCAGCTCTGTGCATCACTCTGTCATATTACAGAAAAATATATTTTTGTGTTGCTTAAAACTTTTACACAAAAACAAACTTAAAAGAGCTGAACTCTCACTTTAAACAAAGAGTCAATAAATTGACAAAAACCAGTCGGCACAGTTCTGTCAATCAGCTAATAGCGGAACTAGCTTCTCATTTAGCACATTAGCTTTTTTTCCAACTTCAGAAAGTGTTAATGGACCTATTAGCTTCCACTAAATTAGGTTCTGTTAATTTTAGGTCCATTAAAAAATCTCAARTGTTAAAACGTTTATTTTTATGCTGTTTATCCTGAACTTTAAAATCCAACCCCATTACAAGCAGTGCTAGACGTGTCAGGTAGCGTGTGTTAGCATGTAGCATCTTTAGCAGCTAAACTTCAAACTAAAGGCATCAAAAAGAAATTAAATAAATTAACATACAGAAATTTACCACCCATAACTATGGCAGTGAACATATTTGCTATTTGTTGTTTAACTAACTTCAAACAGTATTTATAAAAATACAAACTCAATCAATTAATGCTTTTATTCTGAAAGGGTTAAACTGAAAGTATCAAGTTAGAGCTATAACTCTAGTTTGGATTGGCCAATTTGACACAGATGATCCCGCCCACCTTCAAATTAAACCAATAAAAAACAAACATCATGTTTGTGTCAGTCCCACCAGGCATCTTAGAGGTTAGCTTCTGCTAATTCTTTATCCATTTAGCACTAGCGGAGCTAAGATTCTTGGTGGTTAGCTTCTGCTAATTTTATTTTATTTTTTACCTATTTCGCATTAGCGGAGCTAAGATTCTTGGTGATTAGCGAACCAAACATTTTGGTTAGCTGTGCCCACCAATGCAGAGAATAAATTTTTTCTTGTTGTTTAAAACCTTTACATAAAAACAAACCTTTAAAATGGCTGAACTGTCACTTTCAACATTCATAAAAATAAATTCACCAAAACGTTCCAGGACTCACCGAGGGCTCCGTGAAGGTTCTGGAACAACCTGCATTTACTGTCCAAGGTGATGTTTATGGATTTCTGAAAGTGAATTTAAAACAAATCTGAGCGGAACAAACACAACGCAAAGTCCAAAATTTACAAAAGTTTCTTTTACCCTTTCATATCTTGACGTGTTTCAAATTAAAAGCCTTACAGAAACAGGTAACGCTCGCTGAGTTGCTGGAAGTTTTTTAAAATAAAACACGTGTTCAGGAAGTGCTGACAGCAGCTGTTTATGGCTTTAAAGGAGCTAATTATGTTTCCATAACAAGCACTGGAACACCTTCATGACTGTTCTGTGGCTTTATTGTCCTTTAAAAATGCTCCTCCCACATATTAAACATCAAAACGTGTGGCTCCATTAGGAAAACTGGGCTCTGGATTTAAATCCAGCAGATTAAATTTCTCCAGACATCAGTGGGTGTTAGTGGAAGTGAGTGGGAAACGTTGGTTCTGTTTGGATCTACAGATCTTCACAGCAGAACCATCATTTAAAGTTTAAGTTGAACTTTATACGACTGAACTGCTGTTTTCATGTCTTTAATGGTTTTTAAACGATAAGCTTAAGTTTAATGAATTTTGGAATTGATGTCACTTGAAATTCTTCACATTGTTTGCAAGCTCCTTACTTCCACAGCTATTTTAGAACAAATTATACATCCTAATGTCTGTATTTTTGTCGTTTTTGCCCCACTGTGTCTCACTGCTGTGGGATTTGTGGTTTCCTCACAAATCCCCCTCGAGTGCAGCGTGCACACACCCAGTCCCAAACTGACTATTAGGTTTCAGCTGACGTTTCTCTTCTGAACAGGGAGCGACAGTCTGTTTTCGACCTCTCGTGTCTCGTTACTGAGCTGACCCTTTGAGCCGGATCGATGTAGATTTTGGTGAAGAAGAGCTGGTCGCTGTCGCCGTCTCCTCCGGTCCAGTTAGAGACCATCTGTTTGACGTTGGGAAGGAAGCCCATGAAGCCTGATGATGGAGGAGAAACAGGAATCAAACTCATTTCAGGAAAACGTTTAATTATTTCAGGTCGCTGTAGCTGATGAGGACTGATGGGTCCAGGTTTTGTGAAGGACCGCTTTAGACCACATCAGCAGCATCATGACTCAACCACCCCTTACAGAGGAAACCAGTCCAGGGTCTTATTCTTTTAGTTAAATTAAAAAAAAAAAAACCAAACCTCATGACCACAGTGAGGGGTGAAAGAGTAAGAAGTAAAAAGAAGTTTAAAAAAATGCTAAAATGTAATTACTCATGTAAAGTACAGATAGCCAAAATTTCTGCTTACATGTCTGCATCTGGGTCCAAACGGTCCCAAACTAACCCTAACCACGGCCATGATGAACAAAGAAATAAAGGACGGATGAAGACTTTTGCACAGTTGCAGTAACTCTGGAGCAAAGCCAACAGGTTTAACTGACAGCAGTAAAACAGGTTTAAAAAGCTCGGTGCGGCCCACCTCCTGAGCCCAGGAAGCGGTTCCCCTCCCTGACGTGGGGGTATTTGTCCTCCAGGTGTCTGTCGGGCCAGATCAGGCTCTCGGAGGAGAACACCACCCGGTGCTGGGCCTGCTGGAACTTCCTCAGCAGCTCTTTGGGACCCGAGGCGAAAACCACGTCGTAGCTGCAGATAAAAAGGGAAACGTTTACGACGTGGTGCTGCGCGGCCCGAGGACAAACAAATGAGCAGCTTCCATCTGCTTCAAGCTCTTAATTTGAAGAGCTAAGCTGCCTGTGGTTCTGTTTATTTGAGTGGAAGTAAAGTTTTCTTTTTGGTTTGTGAGCAGATTTCACTTAAAACAACCACATCTGTGGGTTTCATGTTAGCAGTGACCTCACTGCTGTAACGAGTTAAAAATATACACAAACCCCTCAAGACGCACAGAGGTGGAAATGAACAAAAACTTGAATAAGACTTATGTTTTTATTTGCTTTAAAGGTTAAAAATTAAAACAGCTTTCTGAAAACTGTAGTTAGTTTTACTCTAGTTTGGATTGGCCAGTTTCACACAGATGATCCCGCCCACCTTCAAATTAAAGCTTTATGTCAGTCCCACCAGGATTAGCAGTTAGCATTAGCATCTGCTAATATTTTATCTGTTTAGCATTAGCGGAGCTAAGAATCTTGGTGGCTAGCTTCTGCTAATATTTTATCTGTTTAGCATTAGCGGAGCTAAGACTCTTGGTGGTTAGCTTCTGCTAATTTATCTGTTTAGCATTAGCGGAGCTAAGAATCTTGGTGGTTAGCTTCAGTTAATCTGTTTAGCATTAGCGGATCTACGAATCTTGGTGGTTAGCTTCTGCTAATATTTTATCTGTTTAGCATTAGCGGAGGTAAGAATCTTGGTGGTTAGCTTCTGCTAATATTTTATCTGTTTAGCATTAGCAGAGGTAAGAATCTTGGTGGTTATCTTCTGCTACTTTATCTGTTTAGCATTAGCAGAGCTAAGAATCTTGGTGGTTAGCTTCTGCTAAT
>NW_013952840.1:220440-225585 GCF_001266775.1 Austrofundulus limnaeus | reverse complement strand
TTATCTTCTGCTACTTTATCTGTTTAGCATTAGCAGAGCTAAGAATCTTGGTGGTTAGCTTCTGCTAATATTTTATCTGTTTAGCATTAGCAGAGCTAAGAATCTTGGTGTTAGCTTCTGATAATTTTTAATCTGTTTAGCATTAGCAGAGCTACAAATCGTGGTGGTTAGCTGCACCCATCACTGCAGAAAATATTTGTTTTCATTGTTTAAAACTTTGATACAAAAAATGCACATTTAAAATGGCCGAACTCTCACTTTGAACAAACTCAACCTCATCTGGATGCTCGTAAAAATAATTTAGCTAAATAAATTCAGCATAACATTACGGAACTCACCGAAAATAATCAGGTACTGAAACTGAAACTAGGTTTCAGCTACCATTCTTCTAGTTTTAGCTTCCAGCTAGCCTTTTGGTACTATTAGCCTGAGCCTACCTGTCAATGAACAGGATGATCCGATCCTCTGATGTCATCTCCTGCAGAGCCGCTTTCAGGAGCCGAATCTTCTGTCCTCCTCCTGGAGCCGACATGTAGTCGCCTCCGCTCCATTTCTCCCCTCGACCCAGAACCTGGAAAACAAAAGGAGATTACTGTTCATCAGTGGTGGGCACAGCTAACCGAAACGTTAGCTTCACTAACCGCTAATCCACTAAACAAGAATCTTAGATCCGCTAACGTTAAACAACTAAACAGACAGAGAAATTAGAGGAAGCTAACGTTAACGGCTAAGACCGTTAGGAAGATCAAATGTAAACATTTTACTAAACAATCACAGCAGATAATACTTTAGTCAACTCTGATTGGACGATAACATCAGAACTCATGCTAACGTGTAGCTTCTAGTTCCGCTAACCCACTAACAGCAGACCTAGCTTCTCATTTTACGGATTTTCCTTTTTTTTTTTTTGATAACTTAAAAAAACAATCAGATCTGAGCTTTAAGACATGTTGAATGAACAGCACACATAAATTAAAGTTTTGCTTCTTTTTTAAAAAGCTGCTTTGAGCTTAAATCAAGATGGAGTTTTTTTGTTACTGCTCCTACCTTTACGCTGTAGTTAAAGCGTTTTGCAGACCTCAAAAACCGCCTGAACCCATCCGTCTCTTTGGTTGCAACAGTCACAACAAGAAGTTTCTCTGAAACACAAAAACATTACAGAGAAATAATTCAGAAACATGATGCTCTCAACTCGTTTTATTATTTTAGAATAAAGGAAGCAGGAGGGACAGGTAAAATATGAGCTGCAACCGGACCCATCAATCCAGATAAATGACCTGTTGCACTGTGAGAAAATATTTTATTAAAGGATTCTAGTAAAAACAGGTGGACTGGGATAAACAGCAACACTGAAATGTTGTTTGGGTGTAAATTACAGGAGTAAATTCTCACAGAAACTGATAATTATTTCAGCAAAAAGCAAAGAAAGAAGCAGCAGAGTTAGTTAACCTCACAGATTATAGATATTTAAATCATTTACTTAAACATTTAACAGATTTATTTGTTTTTAACTCATTGGTTTTCAGTGTGTACTTACTAATTAATTAGTCATATTCAGCAGAACAGTGGTAATAAAACACTAACATAACACTGAAATGTTTCCACTCGAAGTGATTTAAATTGAAATAATGACACTTTTTGGATTGTTTTGTTTTTACTTAATCAAATTAAACACAACCTTATTGGTACTAATAAGATAATAAGATAATATAATAATATAATATTTACCAATAATTTTTATATTAAGCATTTGTACAATATCAGGTTAAGCATGAGTTATAAGTATTTTATAAATCTTTGCTTTTTTATTGATGTTTTTTGATCTTGCAGACATTTTAAAATAAAAAAACGGAATACATATACACATACATTGATTTTTGCTCAAAATTTAAACACTACTAGGGCTCAAATGTATTATTGTACTCTGATTTTAAGTATTTACAGATGTAATGTTATATAAAAATGCATATGTTTACATTTTTTACTTGCTTGTGACTGAAAAAAGCTAAGTTGACCTTTACTTTACCCTGGCTCAGATTCAAACAGAGTTTAAGACAATTTCAACACTTAATTTATGTATATTTTGACTAAAATTCAYAAGATTTAACTTGATGAATAAGTAAATACAACTTGTTTTTTCATCTCTAAATTCTAACCTCAACACTATAAATACACCAGCTGATAAGTGATTAGTTTTTATAATAAAAAAGTACTTTTCTTTCATATTAATTATTGATAAAAGTAGCTGTAGGCTATGAGAAACCCCGTTCTGACAGCCCTGCCTGAACCCGTCCACGTCAGCGACATCATGGAGGTTCTGCCCCGCTAAAGAAAGTTTGCTCTCGCAGGTATTAGGCTAGAAAAATCGTTAAATTTGTCGTATTTTATCTTATTTATAAAAATAGCGCAAAAGCTCCAATAAGAAATACCTGGCATTGTGTAACATATGCTGAGCTACAATTCGGCGTACATAAAAAATTAAAAACAAACGAAAGATTGAATAAAAAAGTCTGTTTTTCAAACTTGTCATGTTAATATTTTAAGCTAACATTACATTGAGTGGCGCGAGCCGCTTTAGCTGCTGGATAACAAAACTCGACACAACACCGACAAGTGTCGTTAATAGCTTAAAACTCGTTTTTCATTGAGCCTGGAGCCACAAAGTTTACCGAGAGCTCCCCCTCAGCTCATATCGGGGGGTGAAGCTGATCTGCGGCGGTAAGAAACCCGCAAAAGGAGCGATAAAAATCTCAGCTACAAACATGGACTCGCTCACCCTCCGGGATCCGCTTCTCCTCGCAGTTTGTCAGCGGTAACAGAGCACACAAACACGTCCAGGACAGCACGAACAGAACTGAAGGCTTCATTTTGGCCGAACTTGGAGTCAAAGAGCAGCAGAACTCCTTTAAGGTTTCCGCTTCTTCTTCCCTCTGATGATGGTTCCGTTCCCCGAACCTCCTCTTCACCCCCGCTGCTGCGTKTTTCTGTGCCCCCCTCAGTTTAACTGGACCTCCGTCTCTTTACGCGCTTTTTACCTTCGTACCTGCACAAACTTTACAGGTGAGGTCTTTGTAGCCGTTTTGGTGTTGATGATTGTAAAGTTTTCATGAGTTAAAGTGGAAATGAACCGCCCTCATGAATGGGTGGGATAAATCAGTGTTTTTGGAGAGGATGGGGACAGAGACATGAGTGTTTGCACGTAGACTTTCCCACCTACAACACTGCCAACAAGTGTCCAACAAGCCCCTCATTAAATAATTAACTTATCTGACTTAATACAAGCAGCAAATATTAGTTTTCAGATTTTCTGAAAGACTCTTAATAGTTTTTCTTGAAACTGTTACTGTATTTTTATTTATTTAACTGTACTTGGACATGATGAGGTCTGTTTCTTTTCCTGCCAGGCAAACTCAGGGCCCACGGGCCAAATATGGACCTTGTTACGAATCATGGGTCTCCAATGTTGTCAAATGTTCAGTAAGAAAAGATGGCTGCTCTAAAAGTTGCTTAAATGACTCATCGCCTAACCAGTAGGGCTGCAACGATACAGAAAAGACACAATTCGGTTTGGTTCAATACTTTAGTCTGACGTTTCGATATTTTTTTGATACAAAAAAGAGAAATTTACATCCTCTTTTTAGCTTGTAATTTATTTAAATTAATTATGAACATTTGTTTAACCTCAAAAGTCCAGTTTTTAAATGAAATGTTGCTGAAACAGCAAGTTTCTCAGTGGATCTGYGCTCAAAAATGCAGCCTAGGTGGAGTAGTCGAACACAGATCCACTGATCCTTCAACACAGAGCTTCTTCAGAAGACAAGTTGATAAAATACATTTTAAAAATCTGTATTGTTCCATACATTTAGTGTGTATTGAACCTAACAGTTTGATACGTGTATTGTTGCACCCCTACTAATTAGCATATTTGGACTTTTGCCAATATTTATGATCTCAGCCACAACTCATGGCCTGCAAGAGCTTCCATTAAAATAAGGTGCTTTAAAGTCAGCATTGTCCATAAACTACATCTCCCACAATGCATGTTGCTTATTTTATCTGCAAAAATGATGGTATCCCAGGTGGAGGTGCACACGGTTCAAAAGCAGCCTGCAAAATCTTAACTAACTTTTGCTGCAGCTCATTTGTATTTGAAGGTGGGAATTTCCCACTTACAAGTTGTAAATTTAAACAGGAACCAGTGGGAATTCCCTGTTGGAATATGGGAGAATTTAGAACTCAAGATGTCAGCTTCTCACCCCAGCTCAACAGTGAGTAAAACTTTCTTACTTTTATTTTTAATAGTACTTCTGTTTGTTTAGTCAGTTAGTTTTAGAAGTGTTAAAACACTGTTTTTATACATTAAGTACCAGGTAGAGCTCAGTTAGTGTTTGTTAGGTAACGAAACGCAGAAATGTTCAAAAATAAGTCCATTTAAAACAATAATAAAGAAACATAAAACCATCGGCTCTAAAAAAATCTCAAGCTCCAAGAATCAAAAACCAAGGACTAACGAGGGGTCCTGGTGGTCTCAGTGGTCTAAAAGGTAAAACCCTCAGGTTTGGGACAGCAACTGTAAAAGTATGATCACCTCTGAGTTTAATTTGGATCTAGAAACAGAGAAACTGGTTGGATGGTTGAAGAGCTCTGATTGAAGATCACACATATAATGGGGCCAGATCTGAATCTACACTAAATCAAACAGGAAGCCTGAACCGGAGACATGTTCATGTTTTAGAAAGATCATTTAAATATTCTGTCTGCAGCTTGGCAGGAATGATTTCCTGTTTCGCTCCTTTAACAGACGGGCTTGGATCAGTCCTGTTCCTGCAGCTGCTTTTCACATCGTCCACTGTTTCATGAGGGGGTGGGGGGCTTCTCCATGCAGAAGCATTCTTTCCTCCCACATCCAGATAAACACCCGTTAGTTTGACACCATCGCCATGTTTGTTCCATTTATACACACAGCGGAAGGGAGGTTTACTGGGGGAAAAAGAAAAAAAATACATATAAAGAAGACACAATTATTTGACAGATTGACACACAGCATCTGTAATTACAGGAACTAAATCTACGATTTAACAGAAAATAATAAAGCTGAGAGAAAAGCACTAAATCACATTGAAAGTTATTACAAAGTCTTTTAAT
>NW_013952840.1:216358-220171 GCF_001266775.1 Austrofundulus limnaeus | reverse complement strand
AAAAAAAAACAACAACAACAAAAACAAAAAAACATAACATCTTGTGACATTTCCGGTTCAAACTCTCTTCCGGTAGGTGGCGCCAGCGAACCAGAACAGTTCCACCGTCAATAAATAGCAGAAGAAGAAGACGAGCGACGACAAACCAGAAGTGTTCAGGAAGTCAGTTTGATATTTTCTACTTGGAAAGCCAAACAAAACCAAACCTCAAAAATGGACAAAATCATTTCGGACATGAAATGCTGATCGATGCAGCACGCGCCTGAAACCGGACGTGACGACAACAACGATGCGAGGAACATTTCCCGACAGAAATCGTTCCCAGCGTTAGCTAACTCAGCTAAGCTAACTACAACTGCATCCGCTGGAAACTGGTAACTAAACTTAACATAACACTTTAAATTTAACTCTTTGAGCTGGAAAGTAGTAACTAAACTCGAAGTAACATTTAATATATAACACTTAAGTCTCTAAATTAATAATTAAACTTAATGCAACACCTTAAATTTACCTTCTTAAGTTTCTCTCCACTTTGAATCTGATATTATTCATTGATGACTAAACCTGATGCAATACTTTGAGTTGACTTATTTTAATTTGGAAACCGATAACTTAAGTCGATGTTCCACCTTAAATTAAACTTAATGTAACACTTGAAATTTACTTATTTAAGGTGGAAACTGATGGATAAACTGGATGTGACGTTAAATTAAGGTGGAAACTGATAATTAAACCAAATATAACACATGAAATTTACTTATTTAAGGTGGAAACTGATAATTAAACTTAATGTAACACTTTAAAGCAGTGGTGTTCAAAGTCAGTCCTCAAGGGCCGGTGTCCTGCATGTTTTAGGTGCTGCCTGAACCTAAGGAGTGCCTGATTGGTAGGCCTCTGCAGACCTGGATGGCAAACTGAGGAGGCCTGTTAATTAGGCTCTCCTTAGGTTCAGCTGTGTTGAACAAGAGCAGCACCTAAAACATGCAGGACCCCGACCTTTGAGGACTGACTTCGGACACCACTGCTTTAAATTGACTTATTTAAGGTATAAAGTGATAAATAAACTAGATGTAACATGTTATATCGMCTTATTTAAGGTGGAAACTAATAGATAAACCAGATGTAACGTAAAATTGATCTATTTAAGGTGGAAACTGAAGACTGAACTGGATGTAACGTGTTAAATTGACTTCTTTAAGGTGGAAAATGATAAACTAGATGTAACTTGTTTAATTGATCTATTTAAGGTGGAAATGATAATTAAACTAGATGTAACATGTTATATTGACTTATTTAAGGTGGAAACTAATAGATAAACCAGATGTAACATGTTAAATTGATCTATTTAAGGTGGAAACAGAAACTGGATACAACCTGTTACATTGACTTCTTTAAGGTGGAAAATGGTAAACTAGATGTTACATGTTTAATTGATCTATTTAAAGTGGAAACTGAAGACTAAACAGGATGTGACGTGTTAAATTGACTTAAGGTGGAAACTGATAAACTTAATGTAACATGTTAAATTGACTCATTTAAGGTGGAAACTGATAGATAAACTGGATGTAAACTGTTAAATTGACTTTTTAAGGTGGAAAATGATAGATAAACTAGATGTAACATGTTATATCGACTTGTTTAAGGTGGAAACTAATAGACAAACCAGATGTAACTTGTTAAATTGATCTATTTAAGGTGGAAACTGATAGATAAACTGGATGTAACCTGTTAAATTGACTTAAGGTGGAAACTGATAGATAAACTGGATATAACCTGTTAAATCGACTTCTTTAAGGTGGAAACTGATANTTAAGGTGGAAACTGATAGATAAACTGGATATAACCTGTTAAATCGACTTCTTTAAGGTGGAAACTGATAAACTAGATGTAACATGTTTAATTGATCTATTTAAGGTAGAAAGTGAAGACTGAACTGGATATAACGTGTTGAATTGACTTATTTAAGGTTGAAAATGATAAAAAAAACTAGATGTAACATACAGTATTAAATTAATCTATTTAAGGTGGAAACTGAAGACTGAATTGGACGTACCGCCTCTCCATGGTTGAAACCACGAGCTGAAGTCCATGTGACACCTTTAACGGACCTCTCCAGCACTCTGGGTGCGGTGTTGTTGAGACGCAGACTCTTTGGTGGGCTTCCGTTGCTTTATCATAGAATGTGGCTGCAGCAGAGACTGAAGGGGCTCCCAGGCCTGCTGTCCAGCAGCTGGGCCAGGCGGGTCCTGATCGGGCTGCTGCTCTTCCTCATCTTCTACTGGTACCTGGGCTCAGGGGGCAGGTGGCGGTTCCTCAGTGGCTCTGCCATGCCTGGGGGTGCGGCGGGGCAGTGCCTCCAGGCTGAGATCCACAGGTGGAGCTCCATCGTGGAGCGAGGAGAGGGGGTGTACAGCTCCCCTGAGGAGGTGCTGGACATGCCCTTTGTGTCCGGTAACGGCCACGTTCTGATCGACGTCGACTCAAACAAGTTGTGGGTGTCGTCCTCCTCGCAGCCCGGCTCTGCCCCAGTTCATCAGACGGACTACTCCCCGATCATCGGGGTCCACCTGGAGGACGAGCGGGCCGTGGTCCGGGCCAGCATGCTGTGGTTCAGAAAAGGAGCCGTGCTGTCGGTCCGGTGCGCCTCCCTGTCGGCTGGCCAGTCCGCCCGGGACTGCGTCTCCATCCGGGAGGAGTTCATGGCCCACCGGAGCAGACCCAACGTGTTCCTGCAGAGAATCCAYGTCAGCAACCCGTCCGACAGAACCGCCACCCTGGACGTCGGCTCCGACGGCTCGGCCCGAAGGACCAAGTTCTCCTCCAGCCTGGAGAAACTGGAGAACCGAGAGGTGGAGCTCTCCTCCGGCAGGGTGCAGGTGGAGAACAACCGCATGGTCCTGGTGGTGGTGGTCACCAAAAAGCTGAACAGCAGGATCCAGGTCCCCGCTAAGTCCGAGTTCCAGGACAACATTGTGTCCGTGGTGTGGACCTCAGAGCCCATCGAGGCCTCCAAGCTGGAGGAGACCTTCAGCTCCCTCAGAGACGGAGCCAAGAAGGAGATGGACGATCTGCTGAGGACTGAAATCAACAAACTGGTTCAGGATCACCAGAACGCCTGGATGGCACTCTTTATCTCAGGTGAGCCCAGGCTGGGGGACCAGGTGAAGCAGGTCTGAGCTGACCTCCAGGATTTCTGCAGGTTTTTTTTGGACTTTGGCTGCTTTTTCATCCAGGTTCAGTCCTCCTGCCTGAATCTATAAAMTATAAATAAGAGGAAAATCAGCTGAAGTCCAAATAAAAACGTCTATTTTTTAAAAAGATTGAAGTCTTTTTAGACGGTAAAATAAATTCTGGCATGTTGGAAATAAAAAAATAAAGATGAGGCACAACCCAGGAGGTTCTATAGAACTGGAGCTCAGACACCAGGTGACCATGTGATCGGCTGGAGAAGCTAACGGCTAACGCTAAACGGGCAAGACTTCCCATTACTGTACATGTTGACAACAGAGCAGAAAAAAAGGACTGATGTAGAAATCATTACAACTATTAATAATTATATTAACCCAATTGTTATTAATATTTTACAGTTTATATAATCGAACTAATGTTTTAAATAATGTCAGAAAAGCCGTTTGTGTTATGGATTTATTAACAGAAGATAAACAGGAAAACGTCTCATTTTACAACAAGTCAGCAGATTTGATCTTATTTAGCTCAATGTGATCTGAGCAGAACATAATGTAACAGTTTAAAATTAAAATAATCTTACAAAGTCCATGTAATCTGTAAAATTAGCTTGTGGAGCATATATAC
>NW_013952840.1:196693-215917 GCF_001266775.1 Austrofundulus limnaeus | reverse complement strand
AAATATACTTTATTATTAGCTGAAGTCATCATTTTTCAACTAGCTAAAGGCTAAGTTACAGGCTGACTTCAGGTCTGGTTTAGATCATTGTTACTTATAAATTATATATATTTCTGGTATAAATCTGCTGTTTTACATGATTGAATGAAATTAACATAGTTATTAATTTATTGTAAAAACATGACCGATAATGTGTGAAACAGATCCAGTTCAGCTGCTGTTTATCTATTAGTTTAGCTGTGAGCTGTTGTCCTGTTTGGTCTGTTTCTGCTCCTCCATGATGTCACAGACACTACCTGTGTGGGCGGGGCTCAGTCTAGTGATCTTATTCAAGTATGGGCACAACTCAGAACCTTTACACAGGAATATAACTATTTTATCATCTCCCTACCTGATCCTTTTGTTAAAACTTTCCCGTTTTTAATTATTAGGTAAAGAACAGGAAAATATAGTCACCACTCTTAAGAAAATGTTATTGCATTCATTATTTAAAAAGAATTAAGGTTATCATGACCCAAAACTTATCAGCTAAACTGTTTGTCGATTATAAAGCAAAAATTGTTTAGCTTGTTTAAAAAAAAAAGGCAGTTAAAGTGCCTATGACATCAAATTTTTGTAATAAATGTGAATGAGTTTTTGGAAATAGAACATTGATAACATCGCAAAACAAATTTCACGCCATTGAGATGAACAGTTGAGATGTATACATGTGAAGAAACAGGAAGTGATGTCAGAGGGGTGTCTGCATGTTAACAGAGCGATGCTACAATAATTAGAGAATAATCTGATGTTTCTTTAGTTTATTTTGAGTCACAATCAGAGTTGAAGAAGARTTTAAATAAGATTGTTTCAATAAACAAAGACCAGAGAGTTTCTTTTCTTAGAGTTCCCCTGTGATGTCACTTCCTGTTTCACTTTGCTGATCCAAATTCAAAAGAAAATATGCCAGTTATGAGGTATAATGGGTAAAATTATGTGTATTATGCTAATTTTCTTAAATATAAATGTTTTCTTTCACTTTTTGTATTTGAAGGTTAAGCATGTCACAGGTACGTTGAAGTATAATAATAATGCATTTTATTTATAAAGCGCCTTTCAGGACACCCAAGGACACTGTACAATAGAGGAAAAAAATGTAGATGTATATACATAAGGTAGTGTGGGAGAAACAGAAATGTGGAGTACAGAACAGTCGTATAATAAAATACAATAATGCAGACAAATTGAACAATAGGGTTGTGGGGGAGAAACATCGAAGTGAGGACAACAAAACAGACACATATTGAAGATCGGAGTTAACAGATGTAGACTAATTTGAAAAGATGTGTCTTCAGGTCTTAAACCGGGGGTGGGGGGCGGTGGTATTGCGTAATCTGTGCAGTAGTGAGTTCCAGATCTGCGGAGCAGAGCGGCTGAAAGCTCTGCTCCCCATGGTGCTGAGGTGGGCAGGGGGTACTGAGAGTTGGAGGAACACAACAAAGTGTTTAACTTTCATCAACATAATTTTCAGCAGCAAAAAGGCTAGCCTGGTTAGAACCAGACTCTGTCCTTCACTTTGCTTCGTACGAGGGTCTGGACTTGCTGCATAGAGAAGCGTTTCTTGCAGGAGGCGTGGCCTCTGCTGAAGCSTGTGTGTGTTGTCGGTGTGAAGGAGGCTAAGCTAAGAAGCTAACCGGATGTCATGTATACTGTAAACAACCCTACTGAGAGGAGAAATGTACCGAGCTGAAGAAGACGACTGTAAATGAGAGTTGCTGCTTTGTCAGAATAAATTTATTTTAATTTGAAGCCTTATCAACACAGACTGGCTTCATTCACTTCCTCCACTGCTGTATGCTAAAATAACTAGCAGACACTGAGCAGAACATCGATGTCATTCAAAAACTCCTCCTTCTGTTCTCTGATTGGCCCAGGTAAAATAAACTACAAGAGACGCTGTGCAGAAAATTCACGTTCTGTTCTCTGATTGGTTCGGCTAAAAATCAGTGAAATCCGTCTGAATGGGAGGAGTCCCAGACGGAGCAGAGAAGGAAACTAGAACTGAGCGGAGCTGCGTAGGAAAGCCAGGGCCAGGCTACAAAAAGTCATCTGTCTACTGTTTTATTTCTAACATTGTTGTCATGTCATTTTGTCAATCATTGATTCTGAAAGTCGTAAAACTGAGATAAAGCAGGAAGTGTTTGTTTGCTTTAAAAACTAGAAGGATCTCTGTGTTTGTAGTTCTGCATGTGGTCTGTTTCAAACTAATCATTACTCAATAATCCTGTGTGTTGAAGGTGTTGAGATGAGGAGGATCACAGACTCCCACACTCCCTCCAGCCGTACGGTCAACACCACGCTCTACTACATCCTGTCCTCCACGGCGGCGCCGCTGCTGGACGACCGTCTGAGCAGCGAGGAGCGCGTCCGCCTGGAGTCCAGCCTCAACTACGCCGACCACTGCTTCAGCGGCCACGCCACCATGCACGCCGAGAACCTGTGGCCCGGCCGGGTGAGCAGCACCGCTCAGATCCTGCAGCTGGTCACCCTGTGGACCCTGACCCTGCAGAAGAGGGGCTGCAAGGTCCTGGTGGCGGCCGGCGCCCACGGGGCCATGCAGGGCATGGTGCTCAGCTTCGGCGGCCTCCAGTTCACCGAGAACCACCTGCAGTTCCAGGCGGACCCCGACGTGCTGCACAACAGCTACTCCCTGAGGGGGATCCACTACAACCGGGACCTGATCAACCTGGCGGTGCTGCTGGACGGCGAGGGGAAGCCGTTCCTCCACGTGTCCATGAAGCAGCAGGACACGCCCAACAAGCTGTTCGCCTGCGAGGCGGGCTGCCTCAACGAGCCCGTGGAGCTGACCTCGGAGGTCAAAGGTCACACCTTCCCCGTCATGGTGACGCAGCCCCTCACGCCGCTGCTCTACATCTCCTCCGACCTGCAGCACCTGCAGGACCTGCACCACACCCTGCACCTCAAAGGCATCCTGGCCCACGAGGAGCACATGGCCAACAGGTACCCGGGCCTGCCCTTCCTCTTCTGGTTCAGCGTGGCCTCGCTCATCATCCTCTTCCACCTCTTCCTCTTCAAACTCATTTACAACGAGTACTGCGGCCCGGGAGCCAAGCCCCTCTTCAGGAGCAAGGTATAACCCTGATCTGCTCCTGTCCCTCTGAGACTGCTGTCCCTCTGAGACTGCTGTCCCTCTGAGACTGCTGTCCCTCTGAGACTGCTGTCCCTCTGAGAGACTGCTGTCCCTCTGAGAGACAAACGTTTCCTCCTCCTCTCAGTTCAGTCTTTCTGTAGGGGTGTGACGAGATCTCTCCAGACTAAAACGCCACGAAGTTCTTCATCAGTGTGAGCAACAACTTCTGTTATAATATATGGAGCAGTATGAGGGACAAAAAGATTATTGCACAACCAGTAGTTACTACATCCTTGTAGCAGGAGGATATATCTATTCCTCAACCTGCTGTTGATCTGATTAATGATAGGCTGACACCACTAACTGAGCAGCTGGAGCTGGTAAATGAGAAGGAGACTATTCATTTGTGTTAGCACCAGAGAGGCTAGTGACTAGCACGGATAAGCTGGTGTTAGCATCAGAAAGGCTAGTGACTAGCATGGATAAGCTGGTGTTAGCATCAGAGAGGCTAGTGACTGCTTGGATAAGCTGGTGTTAGCATCAAAGAAGCTAGTGACTAGCATGGATAAGCTGGTGTTAGCATCAAAGAAGCTAGTGACTAGCATGGATAAGTTGGCGTTGGCATCAAAGAAGCTAGTGACTAGCATGGATAAGTTGGCGTTGGCATCAAAGAAGCTAGTGACTAGCATGGATAAGCTGGCGTTAGCATTGGAGAGGCTAGCGTCTAGTATGGATTAGCTGCTGTTAGCATCGAAGAAGCTTATCCATGCTAGCCACTAGCCTGTCTGACGCTAACACAAATGAATAGTCTCCTTATTTACCAGCTCCAGCTGCTCAGTTAGTGGAGTCAGCCTATCATTAATCAGATCAACAGCTGGTTGATGAATAGATATCTCCTCCTGCTACAAGGATGTAGTAACTGCTGGTTGTGCAATAATCTTTTTGTCCCTCATACTGCTTCATAATAATAAAAGTCTTATTTAACAGAACATGGAGGAGTTTCACTCTGTTCTGGGAGTTTGCACGCCTCAGACTCAGAAACGTCTCAAATGTAAAAAGTTTGATGTTTCTCTGCTGCGACTCTCCTGTTCGAATAAATGAGTGATTTTTCTGCTGCTGCAGAACTGGAGCAGGAAAACCACTAAAACGTTTCAGACGGCAGTCCTCGAGGACCAGGGCTGGACACGGGGGGGTCAGGGTCCCTGCAGAGGACAGTTGATCAGCTGGGTTTGTGAAGCGTCTCGTCACACCTCTGCTTCTCTGTGAGGGTTTGGAGCGGGTGTTCTGCAGCTTTTTCCTTTCTTACTGAGTGATTCTGCAGCTGCAGGTTTAAAACCCAACCTGAGCTAAAAGGTTCCCGTGGCTCAGCTGGCCTGCTAACGTCTCGCTCTGTGGAATGTAACACTGATCGCTGTGGGAGAACGAGCACAAGTTTCTGTTTTTAATGTTTTTGATCCTCTACAAAGATCAAACATTAGTTTCTGTCAGCTTTACCTCAGTTCTGTGCAAAAGTTCTAATGGTCCAGACTTCCTGTAGTCCTTTAAAGTGCCCGTGACAGTCATGTCCTTCAAATGCACAACGTCAAGGAAAACATCTTTATATTTAAGAAACTTGGCACAATACACACACTTTTACTCATTTTGTTACAAAAATGGCAGATTTTCTTTTGAACTTGGCTCAGCCAAAATGAAACAGGAAGTGACATCAAAGGGGAACTCTAAAAAAACTCTTGTTTATTGAAATTATTTCAACTTTGATAATAACTTAAAATCTAGAGTTCTGTTCACATGCAGATATTCCCCTATGACATCACTTCCTGCTACTTCACATGTGAATATCTCAACAACTGTTCATCTCAGCTACGTCAAATTTTTTTTGCAGTATATTCTTATCTTTTCCAAAAATGAATTTGTATTTATTACAAAACAATGAAGTCACAGGCACTTTAAAGGGTCTGGATCAACAGTTCTCCAGACTTTTCTTTGTTTTGAGTCCCTTTCCTTCGATCTTTGACTCATTCTGGAACAAAAAGCTTCCTGAATCCGAAGGAATCAACCAGAAAACTCAAAGAACTGACATTAAATCAGACGTTTAGTTGTGTTTTTACAGAAACAAACTTAATCTAAAGGAGTTCGAAGGACGATTTAAAAACCAAACCTCAGAACAGAACCGCTGGAGACCAGTCAGTCCTCAGAGAGCGTGATGAGCTACCACCACACCAAACTGCACTTCTGTCTGAAAAACTGATTAAATTAGATTTTTAAAAACTTAAATCAGCTGTTCACAAACATCCCTTCAGTTTTATTCATGTGAGGCGTTCATGAGATATTTTGCTAACAGAACACAAAGTATAGTGAAGAAACTTAAAATCAAGGTGAGCTGGATCAGGACTTTTGTTTGTTTTTAAACAGCTGATCAGACGTGTTGATGACATCACAACTATTAAATCTGAAGCTTAAATTCAAAACCTTTAATTTAAACATCAGAATAAAAGATGAAAACATTTGAAACAGACGTCGACTCAACAGGAGTTTTTCTCATTTTCAGCTTGTTTCTGTCACTTTTTTTATTATTTAACTAAAGGTTTCAAACAGATCTGAGCTCATCTGTAAACACAAACAAGAGGTTCTGGTTCTGGTTCTGCAGGTTGAGTGTTTTTCTGCTTCTGTTCATTTTTATGTCTTTTTTTCCCACGATGTTTTTGATTAAATTAACAACAAATCTGCAGCTCTGTCTCTTCCTGACTCAGCATGTCCACCTGTTGGTCTCTGCTGGGGGGGCGGGGCCTCTGGTGCATGGCCAGCTGGGGGCTGATGGCAGCCATCTTTCTCCCTCCTCCTCCTCAGAGGTTCTAACCTCCCTCTGACTCCAGCAGGTCTTTGGTAAACGTGAGGAGGACCGCCGGGACTCGTTGGATTCTGCATGAGCTCAGGTGCAGCTGGGGGGTCGGGGGGACCTGCTGGTGCTTGTTTAACCACCTGCCTGCACTTTTAACCACAATAACCCCCAGAACCATGATGATGATGATGATGATGATGATGAGCTGAAATGACTCCAGAACAGCAGCTGTTTGGACTGAATGTGCAGCTGGACTCTGGAGCCGGTCCAGAACCAGAACCAAACAGCTGTTCTGAAAATAAAAACAAACTTCTGCCTGATGGGAAAAATCTTCACTTGATTCAACGTTTCATTTTCATCCGTGCAAAAGTCTTAATCCAGCCTTGATTTAGCTGCAGCTCTTCATGAAGGAGACTTTAGAACCTGCAGAAGTCCTGTCTGCAGTTTTTAACACGTTAAAATAAATAAACAGGTCGTCACAAACGTGCAAATCAGACAACAGCTGCTAAAAAACCCCGCTGATGAATAATAATTTAAAAACTGGTTCAGATCTGCCTAATTTTTTTATTAAAGTCAAATAAAAACACTCTGATTTTAAAACATAAATCTGAAGCATTAAAGCAACTTTATTAATATAAACTTTAATGTTTTAGTCAAACACTTAAACCAAACGTCACCTGTCAGATCATTTTAGTTTGTGACTCGAGTTCCTTTAAACCCATTTTAGATTTTAATTTAAGTTTTATTTTAAACCAATCCTCTCACATTCAGCAGATTTTTTCTTCACATCAGAAACAAAAGAAATTTTAAGGTTTTATTAAAACCAGATGGAATTAAACATGAAAACCTGACAAAGGAGTTTGGATAATAAAACCAACAATTAAAGACTTTAAATATGTTTGTTTCTGAAGTTAGAACGAGACATTTTCTCCTGATTTGAGCACATTGTTGTTTGGGTTTTTAGGGACAATTCTGTCAGTATTCATAAATACATTAAGGGTTGTAAAGAAGGAAATTTCACAATAAAAGAAGTTTATTCCAGCTGAAACACATTTAGGATTTAAATGTTTGAGCCAATCAGCTGCTCTGTTAGGATGTTGGTTTGTTGTTGAACTACTGAGTGCCTTAATGATTATTAATTTATTCAGTTTGCAGTCAGAGGGATTTCTTTCTTTCTTCAATGTTTTGTGATGAAATGGTTTTAATTCTGGGGAAAATAAATCTTTGAATTGATGTGAGAATTATTGTTGTTCTCTTTATTAGTTTGTTTCTCAGGGTTTTCTTGTGTTTTAAACGTCCTGATAAAAGAATTTAAAAAGATCTGAAGCTCAGAACCACATCTTAAAGAATTTCATCTAAAACTTTTATTAAAACTTTGTGTAAAAAWGAAACATCTTAAAGAACAGAAATGTACAAATGAAGGTGTGAGCAGAGCGGTTCTGGTTCTACTGGGCTTTGGTCAGAGTTTCAACAGAACAAACGCTCACCTGGACGACGTCACTTCCTGTGTGCATAAACTCTACATGATCGCCCAAAAACCCAGCAGCTGATTGAGCTGGGCTGACCCAGAGCTGCAGGGAGACTCAACAGTTACAGAAAGCCCGGGAAACGTCCATTCAGTGGTTCTGTTCAAGTAAATCCCAGTGGTCCTGGTGCAGAGCGGTTCTGGTTTTGTGTGATCGGACTTTCAGCAGTGGTTCTGACTAAAACATTTCCTGTCAGGACCCAAGGTTTTCTCTCAGGTTTGTGGTCCAGAACAGAACCGGTCCAGGACTTCAGATGAAACTGATGCTTTACTTTTCTCAAGTTTGAAATGTTGAAAAATAATTTAAATTGTTTTTTTTTTATAATTTAGAAACTATTTTTGTGGTTCGGTTCTGTTCCTGGGCCCGGTCTGGACTGACCTGATTGGTTCTGACATGGTTCGGTTCTGTTCCTGGACTCAGTGTAATGATTTGAT
The DNA here is from genome assembly GCF_001266775.1 of Austrofundulus limnaeus. Classification (NCBI taxonomy): domain Eukaryota; kingdom Metazoa; phylum Chordata; class Actinopteri; order Cyprinodontiformes; family Rivulidae; genus Austrofundulus; species Austrofundulus limnaeus. The sequence goes on along the minus strand of NW_013952840.1, from coordinate 207,988 downwards.
AAAGCAGTTCTGAAGTCCTGGACCTGGAACCAGGAGAAAACCTGGGGTCCGGTGACGCAGTGAGGAACTATAAAAGCTACACGTCTTCTACAAACACGTGGTTTCCCTCCGAACCTGGACCGGATCGTTTCCAGAGTGTTGAGGTGAGGTCAGCGGGTCGTGACATCCTGAGCGTGTCTCGTCTGAACCGGGACCGGGTCTGAGAGGTGTCCGGGTCAGCTACAGGGTTTTCAGCACGCTGATCTGAGCGAAGATCTTGAGGGCCGGGCCCAGCTTGATGTTCATGGTCCCCATGAGGTGGTCCTCCTTCAGCAGCAGCAGCGCCTGGCCGTCGATCTCCTGCGAGCGGAACTCCTCGGCGATGTCCAGACAGCCTGCAGCCACAGGAGGAAGCTCAGCGTCGGCCCTCAACCGCCTCTACGTACCTGCTGCTGAAGAGCCACGCCCACCTGGCAGCGAGGAGATGAACTCGTACACGTCCTCGATGTCCCACCCAGCCGGGTCGCTGGGCAGGAAGCTGTGGGGCGGCAGGGCCAGGTCCGAGTCCTGACTCTGGAACCACGGGGACAGGTCTGAGCACTGACTGGACTCTCCGTGTGCCGGGTGCACCGAGTGGCCAGCAGGGGGCGCCGCCGCCGGGGGAGGAGGAGGTTTCTGAACACCGGAGGTGAAAAAGGTTTAGTTACAACTTTCTTTTTTTATTCAAATAAAACATTTTTAATTTAAGAGTCCAAACTTTAAAGTACCTGTGACCTTCAAATACAAAAAGTTAAAGAAAACATTTTTATACTTAAGAAAACTGGCATAATACACAAGATTTTACCCATTTTGTCTCATAACTGACCTTTTTACTTTTGAATCTGGTTCAAAGTGAAACAGGAAGTGATGTCAAAGGGGAATGTCTGCATGTAAACAGAGCGATGCAACACAGACTGTAGAGAAGAATCTGATGTTTCTTTATTTTGAGTTTATCAGAGACGAAGAGTCAGAGTTTAAATAAAAATGTTTTAATAAACAAAAACCAGGGGGTTCCCCTTTGATGTCACTTCCTGTTTCACTTTGAGCCAAATTCAAAAGAAAATCCGTCAGTTATGTAAGAAAATTGGTAAAATTATGTGTATTGTGTCAATTTTCTTAGAGATAAAGATGTTTTCTTGTATTTATTTTTTGTATTTGAAGGATATTTATGTCACAGGAAATTTAACAGTCCTTTCAACGAGTCGTGTTTGTGAATAAAAGCCCCAGCCGCCATCCCACCTTCTTTTTGGACTCCAGGCTGGTGGTCTTGTGGTTCCCGTTCAGGACTCGGTGCTTCTTCAGGTTCTCCAGGATGGTTTTACGGTTCGGGAAGAGACCCATCCTCTTGGTGCAGCCCACGTTGTATCTGAGGAGGAGACGTTTGTCTTTAACAACCGGGACCGGTTCTGATTCTGCTCCGAGCTGAAACCAGAGGCCTGGACCGTGAGACCCACCGTTTGGCACAAAGTGTAGAACAGAACCTCTTGGACCTTTTGAAGATGTAGGCGAAGTCCACCTTCCCGCAGAGTTCGCAGGTGAGGGTGGGCTCCTGCTGAGCCTTCAGACCTGAGGAACCAGACTGTTTAGAGTCAGCTCAGCTTCCTTCTGTTACCGCCAAAATAAAAGTCTGTCAAACTTTTACCCTTCAGTGCGAGGACGTCCACCTTTGAGTCTGCCGTCCGTCTCCTGAGAGACTCGATGGAGAAAGACGGACGCTCCACCTGCAGGAAGACGAACAAGATGTTTCCTTTAAAGGCAGCAGGTCAGCATGGTTCCTGTGTCTGTTAGCAAAATATCTCACGAACCAACGGATGGGTTACTCAAAATAAGAGCAGCAGAATTTCCCGACCACTGCAGAACAAATATATCTAATATAAATATTAAAAATACTAGAAAAAAAAACAAGAATTTTGCACCAATCTGGTATTTGGATCAGAACGTTTGGATTCCCTGGCCACAGGTYGTTAGAGAGGACCCTCAGCTACTACCACACCACATTTTAGCTCAGTATCTTTAAATTTGACCGAGTTGTATCTAACTTTATGTTAGCTGAAGCTGATTAGCTGTGTGTCTGTCCACCTGATAGCAAAATATCTCATGAAACGAAACTGTAGAGCAGCAGAGCGCACAGTTCCACTAATCTGCTATTAGCAGAACTAGCTTCCCATTTAGCAGATTAGCTTTTTTGCTAACTTTGGAAACCGTTAGTGGACTGATTAGCTTCCGCTAAATTAGCTTCCACTAGTTTTAAGTCCACTAAAACAACCACAAGTATAAAACTTATGCCTTTTATCCCGAATTAAATAAAAACTATCTGCTTTTACAGCGTGTAGCATGTAGCATCTTTAGCAGCTAAACCAAACTAAGCGTCAAAAAGGAGTAAATCTGACTATAAAATATGGTAGTGAAATTGTGAAAATATTTGCTATTTGTTGTTTGACTAACTTCAAACTGTATTTATAAAAATTCAATCTGGATCAAAGAAATGCTTTTATTCTGAAGGGTCGTGTTGACAGATTTGCCACAAATGATCCCGCCCACCTTCACACTAAACCAATAAAAAACTAACAACACATTTGTGTCAATCCTACCAGTCGTCTTAGCAGTTAGCGTTAGCTTCCACACATTTTTTAGCTGTTTAGCATTAGCGAAGCTAAGACTCGAGTAGTGGTTAGTGAAGCTAACGTTTTGTTTAGCTCCGCCCACCACGGTTATAGACCTTTAACTGAAGATGTTAGCAGACGTCCACGCCTTCCGATCAAACAGGAAGTTGATTTGTTTACACCGTTCTTCCTTAAAGAAGTAAACTATGACTAAAAGACAACAAACCGACCCGGTTTTCACGTCGGCCCATCAGGGCTGGGGGACTCGTTTACCCAGGATTCAGTGCGGTACTCACAGGAAAGGGTTCGGCTCCTTCCTGGATAACGAAGCCTTCGATCAGGTGTGTGAGGATGTGGGGCGTGTCTACGGCCTGCTGGGCGGGGTTACGCTCTCCATTGTGTTGGCTGCTGATGGTGGTCCCATTCCCAGAGGTCATGACTGGAGCACAGGGCGCCGCCCCCTCACCTGTCAACACAAACAAACAAACAAACAGCTGAATATTGCTGCGGTTCACAGAGTTACCCTCAGGTTCGTCACGAGGCGGGAGGTACGTTGTGTAAACATTTGAGTTTGGCAGAGACAGATTCAGACTTTATTCTAATCCTTTAAGGAGATTTTGATCAATAAGCTGTTTTGTTTTCTCACTCAGTTTTGATGCTTTTACCAGAACATTAGAAATTTTAAAGTTCAGAAATCTGCTTTTTCTTTTTCTACACAGTAACTTCACTCTGAGCTATAAATCATTCAGACATAAAAAGCACCTATTAACAGTGTATCAATTAAATGTCATTAAATTTAATGTCTTGTCTGCACTATATCCTTTGTTACTGCACTGGAGATCTAGCTTAAAAGCATTTCGTTGCACTGTACAACACTGTTTCAGTATAATGACAATAAATTGAATTGAATTAATTACCTTTAGCTGCACTTTTATATTTAAACATTCACATCAAAAAGTCAACTTTGGAATCCATTTGTGTTATAAGTTATAAATTACAACTAATGTGTGTTTCTATGATTTATATATCCCATGCAAAAAAACAAAACAAACAATTTTAAAAAGACAACGTGGATTAATGTCAAATAATATTCAGTGAAAACAATGAAAGTTTGTGATTGGTGCTCATGTGTCACTGCATGGCATCTGACACTGAAATGAACTGATAATTAAAACAGTATTTTAGCCGATTTAAAGAACAAACGTAATGTGTCATATCCCTTTACAAGTCGAGTTGTAGCTTTTATATTTTTGGTGCAACAAACATAAATAAATTAATTTATAACGTTTCCGAACGAAGTCTGGCGCTCCCTAAAAGCTGTCAATTCAGGCTGCTGATGTTTTTCTAATGTACAGAAATACAATTCAAAAAAGTGAATTTGTTTCTTGCATTAATGTTCACAAATTATTAATTTATTTGTGATTGCAAATCTATTGTTTTCCGAATATTTAAGTTACATTTACATTCCACATTGCATTTGCAATATTAAGCTCTTTAGGAGTAATATATTCAGCCGATTTAAATAATAGACTTTATTATATTACATACATTTATAAGCCGAGTTATAAGTTTCGTGTTTTTGGTGCAACAAATAAAAAYAATGAAATTGCACCACTTCTGAATGAAGTCTGGTACTTCATAAATGCGCAGTCCGCTCAGACTGTGATTGTTTTTAGAGTTTTTCTAATTTCAATAACGCAAATCAAGGCTTTTAAAACGTTTATTTTCTGGTTTAAAATCACAGAAAGTGATGTTTTACGACTTGTGGGTTAAATTAATCTAGTTTATTAGCTAAGTTAGGCGCTAAATCAGTGTTGTGYAAACTAACGCCGAACGCTGTGGGATCTAATCAGTTTAGCCCGATTAGCATGCTGTTTATGTWAAATCACTAACAGTTGCATATATGAATACACTTTTCTTCGACTTTAAGTCAGTAGTTGGCTTACTTTCCCCGTCCGAAACCAGGTCGGAATCAGTTTCAGGCGCCCCGCTCGGTAACAACAATGGTTGAGGGAAGAGAAGCTCTTTGTTCGGCGGCTCCAAATCCAAACAAACGCTTTCATTTACTTTTAAACTCCGCCCGCCCGGATCGGCGAGGAGCCGGCGTGAGAACTGTTTCACGACAAATGAGTGAAAGAAAAGGAGGCGAGCCCCGACATCACAAAACTTAGTAACTGGTTCACATCTGCACCGGGATTCCTCCCGTCCTCTGTTTGAACTGCTGCGAGCCTGACCCACAACAACAGAGTTGCACCATTCAAGTTGAAGGAGGCGGGAACGAYGACTTCCGGTTTTAAAGGTTCAAAATAAAAGCCTATTTTCCGAGTAGAGCGACATCTCATCGAGCGTCTGTGCTCTTATTTTGAAAATTACACGTCAGTGTCTCGGAACGGATGTTAGCTTTACTGAAGCGCGTTAGCATCAGTTTGTTTTGGTTGAATGGAAACCTGAAGCGGACTGACAGACACCCCTTGTTTGGTCCAGACTGCTCTGATGAAACGATCAGAAAACAACCGGACAGCTAAGAAAAAATAAATAAAAATAAAAACGCGCTTCTTCCGCCGCCACGATGTTTAGGATAAACTCAGYGTATGGAAGTCCTGAAGTGCCATTATTATGTGTTTTTAAAGTCGTTTACYAGTCAAACAATTTGTCTCGAGCTATATTTAACAATGCACTTTGGTTATGTTTACTCCAGTAGTTTGTTAAATTGATCAACATGCGGGTACGCACTCAATGTAAACACTTTTTTCCATACTTTACACAATTCTGATTGTAAATAAAACTCATCAAAATGATCAGGTTTTATCTCAAACAGCTCTCCCATGAACGATAGCTGACATRATTTCAGTTACTTTAACTGTTTCTGTTTAGATAACAAGAAAAGGCTTAAATTTAGCTGTGTGAGCACTTCCTGTACAGCTAGACTTTCAGAATAAACTAGCTTTTAAAAGGAGTGTTTTATATATGGAGTGAGAAAAGTGCACATAATCTCTTCTTTAAATGTTAAATAATGCAGCCGTGTGGCTGTGATGACATGAATCAGTTTGATTTCAGTAAATTACCTTCAGCTCATTAAGCAGATTCATCAGGAAACAGGAAGTTGTAAAAGYGTGCGGTGCTGCTGGCGGACAGACCACAGGTCTCTTGTCTGTCTCTGTCTGAAGGTGTGAGGTGCTGGTTCTGCTGCAGGACGGGTCTCATGTCAGAACTGGACTTGATGAAAAAGAAGCAGCGTTTCACCTCCGGGACCCACCTGTCCTCCTCCTCTCTGAAGAGGAGGTTTTTAAAGAGGAGGAGGAGGAGGAAGGTGGCTCCGGATACACTGCGTGACACGGACAGTGACAGTGAGACGTGCAGGTAAGACCGTGACAGGATGAGACTGTTAGTGATGGTGAGACAGTGAGAGTCAGATTATATGAGAGTGAGACTTTGTAGGAGTGAAACTCTAAGGGTGAGACATGCAGGGGAGACCCCAAGAGGGTGACTCGGGGGAGGTCTAGTCAGGGTTAGACCCTGTGTGAGTGGGATTGTGAGGGTGAGATCGTATAAGGGTGGTACACGAGAGTGAGACTGAGTGAGATATAAACAGGGTGAGACTCCATGACAGTGATAATGTATGAGAGTGAGACTGAGAGTGACACTCTGAGGAGGTGAGACTGTGAGAGTGAGATGTCACCAGATGTTTTCTGTCTTCCAGATGTTCCGTCTTTTCCAGGTCTGGAAGCAGCCGAACCGTCCACCGGATTCTGACGGCCTGCGTCTTCTCCTTCCTGGCTCTGCTCAGCTCCGTGTCCGTGGACCTCAGCTCCAGCCTGGACCTGCTGCGGACCACCGAGGCCGCCTACGACGAGCTGACCTCCTGCAGGACCAGAACTCTGCTGCAGCTGGTCCAGGAGCTGCAGGACCTGAGGCGGTTCTTGGCCACGAACGTGAGCGATGAGGAGACTCTGGAGACCGTGTTTCCTGCAGCGGATCATCTCTGCGGTGAAGTGGAGGGTCTCAGGGACGGACGTGGTCTCCCCTGCCGCGTCGAGGTGTCCGGATTTTGCCAGGAGATGGTGAAGAACATTCAGGAGGTTTTAAACTCCTCGTTCCAGACTAACAGCTCTGGTTCTGCTGTGACCCGGGTCATACGGGGACTTCTGGACTCCTGGGGCTCGGTGGAGGACTCTCTGCTGAAAGCCAAACAGAACTCGTGGTGGAGAGACGTTCTGTCTGCCAGACTTCTGGTGGTGTTCATCGAGCTCAACCATCAGCTGATGTTCTCCCGTCAGACCACACCCTCACCTGGCTTTCAGCTCAGGTGGACTCGGACTCTGAGCTACCTGAGCTTCGCCCGGGTCCTGACAGAACGGCTGAACCTCTGCTGGCTGGAGAACATCAACCTGGACATGGAGCCTTGTGTTTTTGACACAAGTTCATGGCAGGTCTCTGGAGCGGGAACTGAAACCCTGTCCGGGTCTCACACAGGAATCCAGGTCCTGACTCAGACCCAGCGGTGCCTGTTTGATCACGGGTCCTCGGCTCTCCTGTCCGAGTCCAGGTCCATGGCCTCCAGCCTCAGCATGAGGATCTGCCTGCTGGCGTTGGCCTGCCTCATCTACCCGGCGGTGATGTTCTCCTTCAAGCAGATGACGGAGTGGATTCAGAACTACGCCTGGAAGCTGAAGGAGAAGACCAAGGACCTGAAGCACCAGAGGCAGCTGGCTGAAGATCTGCTGCATCAAATGTTGCCCAAGTCGGTCGCCAAGCAGCTCCGGAAGCACAAACATGTTGAGGCCGAGAGCTACGACAGGGTAAGAGACTCCCGCCAGTAAGCAGGATGTTTAGGTTTCACTCCTGGTCTTGTTGCAGTTTGATTCCTCAGTCTTGCCCCGCCCACATACACCTGTTTCCTGTCATTATTATGGTGCATTTCATTTACATCGTGTTCCCGGAACTGGTAAATGGTAGTGACGTCATTTTCCAACAATCCACATGAACGCATCTGTTCCAGTAGTCCTGTGAAGTGGAAATTTCCCTGTTCCCATTGGAAGAGTCTCACCTGTTCTCACCTAATACACAGCTAATATGGAGCTAACACAGAGCTAAAACATGGCTAACATGGAGCTAATACTAAGCTAATACAGAGCTAATAGTAAGCTAACACAGAGCTAATAGTAAGCTAGTACAAAGCTAAAACACTGCTAACACAGCTCTAATACTAAACTAACACTGAGCTAATATAGAGCTAGAACAGAGCTAACACTGAGCTAATATAGAGCTAGTACAGAGCTAACACTGAGCTAATATAGAGCTAGTACAGAGCTAACACTGAGCTAATATAGAGCTAGTACAGAGCTAACACTGAGCTGATATAGAACTATTACAGAGCTAACACTGAGCTAATATAGAGCTAGCACAGAGCTAACACTGAGCTAATTTATAGCTAGTACAGAGCTAACACTGAGCTGATATAGAACTATTACAGAGCTAACACTGAGCTAATATAGAGCTAGCACAGAGCTAACACTGAGCTGATATAGAGCTATTACAGAGCTAACACTGAGCTAATATAGAGCTAGTACAGAGCTAACACTGAGCTAATATAGAGCTAGTACAGAGCTAACACTGAGCCACTTTCCTGATCAGCCCCAGTCTTTCTAAGCCTCTCAGTCCACCTTCAATCCAACATGGCGGGTTCTACATGTGGTCTTGTTCTCCTGTGTTTTTCAATCTTTCTGTTCTGCATTTAGCTTTTTTGTTTCCTTTTCTTGATAAATCTCTTCTTTTTATTCAGAGCACCATTATGTTTATGACAGGATCAGTAAAAAAAGAATGGACCATTTGTTGGTCTGTCTTTGAAAGATGTAGAAGTCCTGAAAGTTCAGAAACAATCTGTTGACAACGAGCTTGAACAAACAGAACTGTTGTCGGGGTTTCCAAACCAGGTACACTTACTGACCCAAAATGTTAGGCATCTGAACGAAATGGGTCCGATTTTATTGTATTTTGGTGCAAACCAATAAAATGTCAGTAAATGACTCCTTTTTTTTTCTAGAACAGACGGTGGCATCCTGAGTGGAGTGATGGTGTTATCAGGTAGTTTCAGGAGCATCCAGTCACTAAGATAGGTTGTAGACATGTTAAACTGCATTAGCAGCATTTGATGGTGTTTGTAGTGGCCACGCTGTGGGGAAGCGGGGTGGTCCCAGTGCAGCTGTGACATGCACAGATGTTACAAACAGCGCTTAAAGTAGTTCAAATGAAAAAGATAAAATTATTAGAAACATTTTAGATTCAGGAGCAAACCTGGATCTGATGATGCTGCTGAGGTTCATAAAGGTGCGGCTATGAAAAGGTGACGTGTGTGAGACCCACGGACCCCTGACTGAACATTTGTTGCCTTTGTTGCTATTGTTGGAGTAATTACCTGTAATTGCCCTGTTTTCCATATTCATGTGGAGATAAAACAAGTGGTACGGCTGAAAATGTGTCTGGCTCATTAAAGAGGTTTGAAGCAGCTGCACCTAAAGCACTCTTTTTGTAGCTAAAGGACTCGGTTTGAGTTCTGGAAGGAAAATGTGAGACGTCCCTGATGAAGACGTCTGAGATTTAACTGTTCAACTGAAAAAAAAAAAAAAAACTAATCCACACAAATATCAGAACCTTTCACAATAAGGTGCCACTCTAAAAAGATTGTTACACTTTTAGCTGTTAGCCAGCCTTTTGCTAATTTTAGCWATATTTTTATGCTTTAAGCTTTCACCTATCCTCTTGTTTTTATTAGCTTTTGTCTACTTTTAGCTATACTTTTTAGCTTCTAGCTAGCCTTTTACTACCAGCACCTTTAGCTAGTCTTTTGTTACTTTAATCRTTCAGCTATCTTTTTGCTACTTTTAGCTTCTAGCTGGACTTCATGTACTTTTACCTTTCAGCCCTTGATATCTTAGGTAGCCTTCAGCTACTGTAACTATAAACAATCATTTTGCTAGTTTTAGCTTTTTCCTACATTTACTAACTTTGCTTTCAAGTAGTTTTCTTGTAACTTTTAGCTACTTTTTGGCTAAATTTAGCTTCCAGCTAATGTTTTAATACTTTTAGGCTAAATCTTACTTTCAGCTTCTAGCCAGACTTTGATATCCTAAGGTAGCCTTTAGCTACTGTAGCTTGAAACTATTAGTTTTCTAGTTTTAGCTTTTTGCTTTGTTTCTCTTACATTTAGCTAACCACTTGTTAACTTTGCTTTCAGGGAGTGTTCTGCTACTTTTAGCTATCTTTATGTGACTTTTGCTTTTAGCTAGCTGTTGCTCCTTGAGTTTTTAGCTAGCATTTTGTTACCTTTGTTTTCAGTGTTCTGGTAGCTTTAGCCAACATGTGGCTGCTTTTGGCAGTCAGTTAGCATTTTGCTACTTTTGGCTTTAACAAGTTTTAGCTCTTTGTGTAAATTCCAGTCAAACTTTAAGTGTGACTTCATGTTTCAGCAAAACTGCCTTTAGAGAAGGAGGAGGTTGAACAAGAATTAAAAACGTGATGGAGCCGCTTCTCGTTTTCTTTTTTCTTTTGCAGGTGACCATTTTCTTCTCCGACATCGTGGGCTTCACCTCCATCTCTGCGTCGTGCACTCCTCTGCAAGTGGTGGAGATGCTCAACAGCCTGTACATGTGCTTCGACACACGCATCGACTCCTACGACGTGTACAAGGTAACACACCGACTCCCAGACTCTGGACTGCAGGAACTGGTCCAGTCTGCTACAGGGACTGAAGGACTAGACCAGGGGTGTCAAACTCCTGTCCTCGAGGGCCGCTATCCTGCATGTTTTAGAGGTTTTCTTGCTCCAACACACCTGATTTTGATCGCTGGGTGATTAACAGGCTTCTGCCCAATTTGAAGAGTTAATTCAATCACTGAATCAGGTGTGTTGGAGCTGGAAAACCTCTAAAACATGCAGGATAGTGGCCCTCGAGGACAGGAGTTTGACACCCCTGGTCTAGACTCAGTCATATGAAAGGTCACAAAGGTCTCGGGTCTTTTATTTTGAAATCTGGCTTCTCTCGGTAAAACCCCAACCAGAGATTTTATTCCAAACTGCTCCTGAGTTTCTGTTAAAGCGGCTTCTGTTGATTTGGGCMTGTCGAACCAGGTGGAGACCATCGGAGATGCCTACATGGTGGTGAGCGGCCTCCCGGAGAGAAATGGCGACAGACACGCTGACGAGATCGCCAAGATGGCGCTGGATCTACTGGCGGCTGTCAGACAGGTGGTCATCCCTCACATGCCCAACGAGAGGCTGCAGCTGCGAGCCGGCATCCACACAGGTGAGAGGAGGACAAAATATCTTCCAACAGAGGGGAAATAAACAGGATTTAGCCTCTACTTATGTTTGTTAGCAAAATATCTCATAGACAAGAGATTTGACTGAAACTCTGAGAGTGATGAATGGTCAAACCTAAAGATGGCTGAAGCTAATATACTTTGGCTGTGTCTCAATACACAGAACTAAAACACAGCTAAATCAGAGTTAACAGTGAGCTAACACACACCTAATACACAGCTAATGCAGAGCTAATACTAAGCTAATACACCTCTAATATTGAGCTATTACAGAGCTAGCACAGAGCTAAAACACAGCTAACAAGGAGCTAATACTAAGCTAATACACAGCTAATATAGAGCTATTACAGAGCTAG
>NW_013952840.1:191067-196683 GCF_001266775.1 Austrofundulus limnaeus | reverse complement strand
CTAGTCTTTTGTTACTTTAATCATTCAGCTATCTTTTTGCTACTTTTAGCTTCTAGCTGGACTTCATGTACTTTTACCTTTCAGCCCTTGATATCTTAGGTAGCCTTCAGCTACTGTAACTATAAACAATCATTTTGCTAGTTTTAGCTTTTTCCTACATTTACTAACTTTGCTTTCAAGTAGTTTTCTTGTAACTTTTAGCTACTTTTTGGCTAAATTTAGCTTCCAGCTAATGTTTTAATACTTTTAGGCTAAATCTTACTTTCAGCTTCTAGCCAGACTTTGATATCCTAAGGTAGCCTTTAGCTACTGTAGCTTGAAACTATTAGTTTTCTAGTTTTAGCTTTTTGCTTTGTTTCTCTTACATTTAGCTAACCACTTGTTAACTTTGCTTTCAGGGAGTGTTCTGCTACTTTTAGCTATCTTTATGTGACTTTTGCTTTTAGCTAGCTGTTGCTCCTTGAGTTTTTAGCTAGCATTTTGTTACCTTTGTTTTCAGTGTTCTGGTAGCTTTAGCCAACATGTGGCTGCTTTTGGCAGTCAGTTAGCATTTTGCTACTTTTGGCTTTAACAAGTTTTAGCTCTTTGTGTAAATTCCAGTCAAACTTTAAGTGTGACTTCATGTTTCAGCAAAACTGCCTTTAGAGAAGGAGGAGGTTGAACAAGAATTAAAAACGTGATGGAGCCGCTTCTCGTTTTCTTTTTTCTTTTGCAGGTGACCATTTTCTTCTCCGACATCGTGGGCTTCACCTCCATCTCTGCGTCGTGCACTCCTCTGCAAGTGGTGGAGATGCTCAACAGCCTGTACATGTGCTTCGACACACGCATCGACTCCTACGACGTGTACAAGGTAACACACCGACTCCCAGACTCTGGACTGCAGGAACTGGTCCAGTCTGCTACAGGGACTGAAGGACTAGACCAGGGGTGTNTCTAGACTCAGTCATATGAAAGGTCACAAAGGTCTCGGGTCTTTTATTTTGAAATCTGGCTTCTCTCGGTAAAACCCCAACCAGAGATTTTATTCCAAACTGCTCCTGAGTTTCTGTTAAAGCGGCTTCTGTTGATTTGGGCATGTCGAACCAGGTGGAGACCATCGGAGATGCCTACATGGTGGTGAGCGGCCTCCCGGAGAGAAATGGCGACAGACACGCTGACGAGATCGCCAAGATGGCGCTGGATCTACTGGCGGCTGTCAGACAGGTGGTCATCCCTCACATGCCCAACGAGAGGCTGCAGCTGCGAGCCGGCATCCACACAGGTGAGAGGAGGACAAAATATCTTCCAACAGAGGGGAAATAAACAGGATTTAGCCTCTACTTATGTTTGTTAGCAAAATATCTCATAGACAAGAGATTTGACTGAAACTCTGAGAGTGATGAATGGTCAAACCTAAAGATGGCTGAAGCTAATATACTTTGGCTGTGTCTCAATACACAGAACTAAAACACAGCTAAATCAGAGTTAACAGTGAGCTAACACACACCTAATACACAGCTAATGCAGAGCTAATACTAAGCTAATACACTTCTAATATTGAGCTATTACAGAGCTAGCACAGAGCTAAAACACAGCTAACAAGGAGCTAATACTAAGCTAATACACAGCTAATATAGAGCTATTACAGAGCTAGCACAGAGCTAAAACACAGCTAACAAGGAGCTAATACTAAGCTAATACACAGCTAATATAGAGCTAACACAGAGCTAAAACACAGTTAACAAGGAGCTAATACTAAGCTATTATAGAGCTAACAAGGAGCAAATACACAGCTAATATAGAGCTATTACAGAGCTAACACAGAGCTAAAACACAGGTAACAAGGAGCTAATATTAAGCTAATACACAGCTAATATAGAGCTATGGATGAGGTTAGTTTTTCACAGTTTGAGCAAAACAACTACATCATTTCTGAACAAGTTAACAAACTGGCTAACTTTAATTGATCTAATAGTGCTCCTGATTGGATGAAATCATATTTGTCTGGCAGAAAACAAGCAGTACAAATAGAAAACTCCCAGTCTACCTTTCTAACCTGCTCAATTGGAGTCCCACAAGGGTCAATACTGGGACAAATCTTATTTAGCCTATATGTTAATGATCTACATAATGTCTGAAAAGCTGCGTATGTTCATACAAAAACAAAAAATTAAGCTGCTGCAGCACTTTCTGATGCCATGATACCAGTGTCTCACTGGTTCCAGGAGCCCTGCCTACAGCTTAACATTGAAAAAACAGTCTGTATGTTTTTCTCTCGACTGCCAGCAGATAGCGAGCGACCATCTGTCTTTGTCAGTGGAGAGACATTAGATGTGGTTRAACAATTTAAATACTTTGGAGTAGTTTTTGATACCAATCTGAATTTCAAGCTGCATGTAAAGAGAATTTCAGTTAAGATTAAACTTAATCTGTCAAACTTAAAACAAATAAGACCCTTTCTGACAACACAATCAGCAAAGGCTTATATGCCATGATTTTCAGCCAAATAACTTACTGTTCCACCACAGCTTAAGCTATCCTTTTGCTATTAATTTTGTTAGCTTTTTTTTCCCTACTTTTGGCTAACTATTTGTTAGCTTTGCTTTCAGGTAGTGCTGTTACCTAACATTTTGCTACTTTTGACTTTTAGCTGTTTTAGCTTCTAGCTAGCTTTTTAAAACCAGTACATTAGAAGTAACATGTTCGCTACTACTACTTTTAGTCATCTTTTTGTCTTAATTAGAAGAACCTCCTCAAACATCAAAGATTTTTTTCTTTCTTCACCTGCCGGCAGGTTGTTTTGTTTACTGAATGTTTACAGATGTTTTAACATGTGGCTCCTCAGGTCCGTGTGTGGCTGGAATAGTGGGCCACAAGATGCCGAGGTACTGCCTGTTCGGAGACACTGTGAACACGGCCTCCAGGATGGAGTCCACCAGCCTGCGTACGTACAGGATTTCAATTAAAACTTCATTTTTTCTACACTTATGCTACGCTACGCTACGTTATGTTATGCTATGCTGTTATGCTATGCTATGTTATGTTATGCTATGCTATATGTTATTCTATGCTGTTATGCTATGCTATGCTATGTTATGCTGTTATGTTATGCTATGCTATGCTATGCTATGCTATGTTATGTTATGCTGTTATGTTATGGTATGCAATGCTATGCTACGTCATGCTATGCTATGCCATATTATGTAATGTTATGCTATGCTATGCTTTTAATACATCATGAGCAAAACATGTTGGCTGAACTCATTCATCTTTGAGCTGCATCATTAAGAAAAATGTAAACAACTTAAAGAACATTTTAAAGCTTTGAGATCTGATGATGTTGAGAATAAATATTTTTAAATGTTGAAGCTTTGAGGCTTAAAGAACAAAAGATCTCAAAGGGAATATTTGTTTGTTTCCATCAGAACTATGTTGTCTTATTTTATGTTTTATATTTGTTTGTTCTGTTTTGTTTTGTTTTTTTGTTCCAGCTCAGAAAATCCACACCAGCTCAGAAACATATCTGGCTCTGATGAAAGATAACGCCTACGAGCTGCAGCTCCGTGGAGAGATCGAGGTGAAGGTAAAACATCTCTCCTTCAGCTTCACCTACTGTTGGTTAGGTTAGGGTTAGTGAAGTTTTTATATTTTTACTGTAAATAAAACTTTATGGTATAACCTGTAGAGCAGTTTTATCAAAAAAACCACAACAAATTCAACTAGAACCATATATTTGTGGCCTGTTGAAGGTTCTGTTTCCTGTTCTCCGTGGTTCTGTCAGGGAAAAGGCAAACTGAACACGTACTGGCTGGTGGGCCACAGAAACTACAGCGTTCAGAACGACAGCCTGGTTTGTAACTGGAACCCCAACATGGCCAGAAAGAAGAAGATGGCAGCCGGCAGCGAGGTGTCTGTGGGGAACGTGAGTATAAACATCACGAAAACATCTTTAATCWGTTGAAACTTTCAGGTTTTAGCTTGCATTGTGTTTCTTTTAGCAGCTGTTTTGCAGCTTATGTTTTTCTGCCTTTAGCTAACATGATCGTACTTTTAGCTTGTCTGTTGCTTTTACCAAGCACTTTTCAACTTCTGGCTTTATCAAACTGATTTTCAGCTTCTTTAGCTGTCATTTAGCATTTCTGTTGGTGTTTCTCTGATACATGTGGACCGTCAGTAACAGTTTGTTTATATATTTTATTTTGAAATGTTTTATCTCTCTAACATGTGGACCGTCAGTAACAGTTTGTTTATATATTTTATTTTGAAATGTTTTATCTTTCTAACATGGAATTTATTTATATTTTATTTTGAAATGTTTTCTCTCTCTAACATGTGGACCATCAGTAACAATTTATTCATATATTTTATTTTGAAATTTTTTCTCTCTCTAACATGTGGACCATCAGTAACAGTATTTTATTTTGAAATGTTTTCTCTCTCTAACATGTGGACCATCAGTAACAGTATTTTATTTTGAAATGTTTTCTCTCTCTAACATGTGGACCTTCAGTCGTCGGTGACGGTGCAGAGCCTCAGTGACAACACCACCACCCCGCCGGTCTCCCTCCCCTCCTCAGCGAAGACCCAGACGGCTCCGACGCCTCGGGCCGACCGACCCGGTCTGAGCGTGGCGGCCCAGATGGAGCCGTACGGCGGCAGCCACGGCACCCTGGGCTCCATGATCGGGGGGCTGCAGGGAGGAGACGACAGCCCCCTGCCCAGCCACCGGACAAACCTGACCTGCTGACTGGTTTACAGGGCTCTGGTTCCAACCAGGACCAGTGACCCTGGATACAGTTATCATGGCAACAGATGTCAAGCAATGAAACTGTTTTGTGTTTGTAATGTAGCTATTTGTGTATTTTGTGGTAAATATCTTTTAAGTTGTTCCTAAGCCTCATACTGTTCCTTTAGAAACAGTCCTGTTTCGTTTTGTTAATTTAAAAAGTCACATTTTAGCTGTTTTTGTTGTTTTTCTTTAGTTGCATAAAAATAATTAAATTAATAAATGAGAACAAGATCATTTTAAATCAAAGCCCTAATGTGCATAAAATTGTGTTTGCTTTCACTTCACAACCTGCTGCCAAACATGAAAGGGTAATGATGGTTTTGCTCTTGTCTGTTAGCAAAATATCTCATATCTAAACTCTCAGGAAATAACAGYGTTCAGGTCTTTTTCTAGATGGCCTCAGCTAATCTGCAGCTGTTTGCTTTCCAACTATTCAGATGAATGTTTGCTGTGGTAGTAGCTGAGAGTCATCCCCAACATGTACCTGAGCCAAGCATCATTTACTAAACCTTTACTTCCTCATGTACAGAGGTTTATAGTAACTAAGTACATTTACTTTGTTACAGTACTTGAGTAATTATTTTGAGGATTTGTAATTTTACCAAGTATTTTCTTTATTTTGTTACTTTTAAACCTAAAAATGATACTTTTACTTCTTTTACAGTTCAACACTCGCTACAAATTAAATCTGTCTGAACTCATCATGAAAGGAGTTGTTTATGTTCTTTAAAAAGATTAAGTGTTGTATTTACTGCAATCATGTCAACTTAACCACTAAACCCAGTATGTATGTATGTACTGTATATGTATGTATATATATATGTATGTATATGTATGTATATATATAT
>NW_013952840.1:184883-190413 GCF_001266775.1 Austrofundulus limnaeus | reverse complement strand
TTTTGTTTTTGTTGGTTAATATTCAATAAAAACTGAGCGGAAGTCCTTTTAACGTTGTTTGATCTTTAAAAGTTTTTTTTTTATTTGTGAAACTTTCCTGCAGGAAAAGTGAAACTTTCTGGTCCAGATGAGTTCGGGCCTGGTTCCGCGGCTGGCCCGGTCCAAACAGGTCCGCTCGCGTCGTGTTTCCTGTGTGAAAAGTAAAAACCTTGTGGTGTGAAAGCAGACTGCAGCTTCTTTTGTTCAAATCAATCAAACCCAAGACGGACAGAGAGCTGCTGAATCAGGAAATCACCGGTATATCATTTATTCTTACATTTATGAAATCACAGAAATATGTTTTTAATAACCTCACAGAGACTAAACTGACATCAGGCTGAACACGTGAAGCGTTTAAAAATATCTGAATCCACCTTTTAAAGTTTGTTGTTGTTGCATCGTTTTGTTTCTTTATGACTGTTTGTTAGCATACAGTAGCGAGTTAGCATAATGAGCTCCCATCATTCGCCCGATTTTTTTTTAAGCAAATTTAAACTCGGTCTTACTTTTTGGCTACTTTGAGGTTAAATCGCGTTTCTTCTTAAACATTCGAACTTTTACCGGCCCGGTTCGTGGAGCAGCTCACGGTGTAAGCTCACCTGCTGTACGGCTGGGTTTATTTTACGGCAGCTAGCTTAGCTCGGCTAATGAAGCGACCGAACAAAGAGCGGTGTTAGCATCGCCGAGCTAACGCACGGCTAACAGCACCGGCGGAGGTTCGAGTTCCCGGTCGGGCTGGTTTTAGTCCGGGTTTCTCGGTCCAGTTTCTTCTGGTTTAGAATTAAAAAGCTGCTGGGAGCGAATGAGACGAAGCTGGGGACGTTTTAATGGTTGGTATGTGATCATACGGTGGAGGAAACTTGTTTTAGCTACTTTAAGTGTCTCAAACAAAACTCTACAAATAAGTTTAAGTTACCTTTTAAGTTAATTATTCACGACTTTCTTATAGGTTTATATTGTATAAAGTTTACTTAAGCGTCTTAATTATAAGGTAGTTGAGTGTAGTTTTGTGATTCTGTTTAGTGAAGCAGTTTTTCTTAATGTTTACATTTTTAACTTTAGGTTTTTGCTACTTTTATGCAGTTTGTTTTACTTTCATTACAGATTTATTAATACAAATTATTATTTATTTCCTGTATGTGTAAAGTCTTTTTAGAAGGACCTGGAGATCCACTTTCTTTTTGTCATAGCAGATCTTCTGCCTTCATCTCCATCCTCCACTTCTCTTTGTCAAATATTCAACATCTTTTGTCCAACATGTCCACTGTCCCTCTTCTGGACATGTCCAAACCCTCCACAGCTTTGTCTCTAAACGTATCAACCCAAAATCAGCATTACTACAAAGACTCGGAAAGCTTTAAAAGTATTTGTCAGGTAAAGAAACCATTGAACACAATAATATTTTTGTTTTAGACCTTCCCATTTAAAACAAAACAGTTAGATTTTCTATAAATAGAAGTTTTTCCAAAGCAATGTTTTTATTTGTCATCTCTCAAAATATCCTCAAAACATGTCACTGATTCTAGAAATGTCTCCAGCGACACAGAAATGAAGAAAAGCTTGATTTAAAACAGTGCAGTAACTATGCCGGGCCTGAGTGTGGCGCTGCAACGACAATATACCAAAAACAGGAAACGAGTGGGAAACGAAACAGGAAATCATAGTGAAGAAATTTATAGTTTTTACAGATTAGTACTGATTTTAAAAGCACAACACTTTATTTTTAGGTTTTCCTTTTTATAATGATTAATCTATAATGTGTTGATTGATATAGATTAGTTACATGTTTGAAATATCTATAACAACACATATTTCTCCGTTATGAGAACATGTAGGGGAGAATTGTGTACGAATGCCCGTGATTCAGCTTAGGTCAGTAGGGGGCGAACGCGGGCATTGAAGACTTTGTATAAAAGGATCAACTTCCTGGCTTTTCGGAAGTGTGTGGTTTCCTGTCAGATCCGAATGGCATTAAATCCTCACTCCAGAATTCTGGTTTTATATGGTTTTATTTCGTCTAACAATCATATTTTTTAACATTGGTGGTTTTCTAATGACTTCAGTCTTTGAACGCGAATATTTTTTACAATAGAATTTTAATAATTTCAACTCATAAAACAATATATTTGATGGATGGCTGTATATTTTTTCTAGTAATAATTCTTATCGCTCTTTTCTGTAAAATAAAACTAGGGTTTGTGATGGTTTTACAAGTTTTACCGCAGACTTCAATCAGGGTTCCCGCGGATCCTTAAAAAGTCTTAAAAGTCATTGAATTCATCAATCCAAAAATAAGGCCTTAATTAGCCTTAAAATGTCTTAAATCAATCTTTCAGAGGTCTTAAAAATATAACACATTGTAAATAGGATTACTGTGTTTGTCTCAAATGTTAAAATAATTGGTAACATTTATTGATTTATTTTTTAAAAGTGTTTACCAAATTTGCCGCAACTAGTTGTTTTGCGTTAAAATAAACATTTGGGTAATTTTTTTTCACATTKGTGTTTATTGTGAAGTTGGTCTTAATTTTCCTTTCAAGTGGCATTAAAAAGCATTTTAAAGTCTTAAATTTAACTTGCCTTAAGCTGTAGGAACCCTGTCAATTGTTGCATATAAATGAAAATGCAGATCACTAAGTAAACCAGTTCCTGCCAGGTTCAGCTCCCAACACTGAGGGACTGGGGACAGTGGGTCTTGAACATCTTCATCTCCTCCTCCTCCTCCTGTCTTTTTGTCAGCTCCACGTCTCCAAAGCGAGCATCACAAACCTTCCCTTTCCGTCCCGCAGCTCTTCTGTCACAAATCCTCGTCTCCACCCCGCCGCTCTGTCCTCTCCACCTCGCTCATGTTCTGCTTGTTGGGTTGGACGGTCCACCTCAGGTACTGAACCTCGTCCACCTTCAGTCCTCCTGCTCCACGTCTGTACTCTCATTCTCACACACCAGTTCTGACTTCCACTCCTCTTTAGACCTGCACCTCTCCAGGCTCTCTTCCACCTGCTCACTACAGAACCAGCGTGGCCTGAAAACTTTATGTCCCTCTGCTTTTATTCGTCGCCTACAAACATGATTTGTTTACTTCTCTGGTTTTCATCTTTGGTTCGGTTTCTCTCCGCTGACAGCTGATTGGACAGGATGCCACGTAAGAAGGTGACGGACGTGTCGGGGAACGGCGGCGTGAAGAGGAAGAGGGCGAGCGGCAAAAGGAAAGACCGGGACTTCAGCAGCGACGAGGAGTTCGACTTCGAGCAGGAGAACAACAAGAAGCCCGGCAAGCCCGCCGCCAAGTCGGGCCTGCAGCCCGTCACCGTGGCCGACGACGTCAAGGAGAAAATAGTCAGTTTGGATTTTTCTCTTCTCTTTTGTTTAGTCTTTGCCTCCGATGTGCCCTCAGCTCTGTCTGCAGCTCTGCTGTCAGGATGAACGGTTTGTTTAAAGCTGAAAGAKTCTGAAAGATCAGCTGTAAATGAAAACGTTTTTATCTGATGAAGATGAAGAAAAGCTGTTTAATTATTTACCTGCAGTCTGACCTTTGGCTCAGAGTTTAGTTTTCTTCTTTAGCTGCTTTCTGTTGAGAAACGATTCTCTGGATTCCAGGTTTCTGGATCAGAATCACCTTTGTTGTTATAATTTGCATTACAATGAAACTGGGTTCGCTGCTCCAAGGTGCTTGTTTTTTGAGACACGATAAAATAACTTTAGGAGAGAAGATAATACAATAAAATAGACAAGTTAAAATCAAATAAAGATAAAAATGTGCACCAAAAAAGAGAAATCAAAGAGTTTCTGTATGTAGAAATGAAGAATAGGGAAATTTTACAGTATATTCTTCTACACTGCTTGTAAATGTTCCTGAGAATATTCCACTTATATTGCACACATTTTTTATTGCACATGGGTCAAAAAATTGAATGTTTGTTGCCGTTTATTAATTTTTTTGTTTTTTTGTTCAGTCCCCTGATGGCTCCTGGGTTCATTTATCACATTTTTTTTTTTTTAAGTTTTCTTTAAATTAAAAATTATTTTTTGTGTGTGTTTATCGTTGAGGGAAGTCGTTTCTTTATGTCAAAAGTCAAACAACTATAATTTGTTGACTTCATTTCTGTTTCTCAGTTTCTGTTTTGCTCTTTTATTAATTAATTAATTAATTTAATTTCTGCAGAAACTGGAGTTACCAAAGGTCAAAGGTCAGCTGCTCGTCTTCGGAGCGACTAACTGGGATTTGATTGGAAGGAAAGAGGTGCCCAAACAACAAGGTGAATATTTAATTATTCAAGATGGCCGCCGCAGCCAATCAACATTACAGATAATGAGCTGAAAGCGGAGCGGTAGTAGCTGAGAGTCATCCACAACACAAACCTGAGCAGAAGTACCAGGATCTGTTAGTACTCAGTATCAGCACACTGAAGTACTCAGTCTGAGGAAAACTGGAGTTTCTTTAATTGATGTGATGATTTGAAATTTATTCATCAGGTTTTTAGGTTTAAAGTTTTAACTTCAAATCTGAATCTTTTGGTTCCTGCAGATCTTTAAAATGTCTTAAAAAGTCTTAAATCATAAAGTTAGATATGGGAAGGTGGAGTTTAATCCCCTTTACAAGCTTAACGTCAAGAGTAGAAATGATTAAAACAAATGTGTTACCAAGGTTACTGTATTTATTTACATCTCTTCCAGTTGAGGTGACTGATAAAGAGTTTACAGAATGGGATAAAATTATATCGACATTCATTTGGCAAGGAAGAAAACCACGGGTTCGATTCAGAACTTTGCAGTTATCGAAGGATAAAGGGGGGTTGGCCTTACCCTGTCTGAAGAGCTACTATACGGCAGCACAGTTGAGTACTCTACTGAACATATGTTCTCCATTATATACTGCAAAATGGAAAGATATAGAATGTGCTATGTCACCCACGATACCTCTACAAGCCATAATAAATGATAACAAATTGAGAAAACACCTTAGGGAGGAATCGAATCCATGGTTAGGATTATCTCTTGACATATGGAATAAAATTATTCTTAAATATGGGATGACAGAGCAGAGTAGAGTACTAAGATGATTAGCTCATGACTCAGATTTTAAACCTAATCTAACAGACAAAACATTTAGTAAATGGGAAAAGGGTCCAAAGATAATCTGGGAGATGGTCAAGAAAAATAATATACAAAGCTTTGAAGAAATAAAGAATAAATATGAACTAAACAACAAAGATTTTCACAGATACTTACAATTGAGGCACTATACGGAGGAATTACTAAGAAAGGTTAATTTAACTGAGCTTGAATCTGGTGTAATTAAGATGTTTATTTTAGCAAATGAATCAAACTTGGGGAAGAAAATAATTTCAAAACTGTATACAGGATTGGAAAATTTGAAGAAAAGTAATACAACATACATAAAAGCAAGATGGGAAAAGGATGCTAGTTGTGGGCTTTCAAAGGAGAACTGGGAGGAGATATGTGGGGAACAATGGAAAACATCTTGTTCCCT
>NW_013952840.1:181958-183260 GCF_001266775.1 Austrofundulus limnaeus | reverse complement strand
TACCACTACTGTGCATGTGTGTCAAGGACAGAAAGGCAGACGTGGCAGTGGAAGGTGTCAAAGCAGTTTGGAGAGAAAAACAAAGAAAAGAACAAAAAAAAAAAGGAACGATTAATCGATTATTAAATTAGTCATCGATTATTTTAATAATCGATTAGTCGTCAATTAATCGATTAATCGTGGCAGCCCTACTGCTAAGAATGTTTTTTAGCTATATTTGACAAAATAACAGTTCGATACGAATAAAAACAATAGGTCTATTAGCAATATTTGAACAATTCAACCAAAAATACTTTGATTCATGAGTTTCTGACAGTTTTAATTTTGTCATTTGTGTTTATTGTAAAGTTGGTCTTAAATTTGATTTCACTTGGCATTAAGAAGTTTTAAATTTAACTTGTCTTAAACTGTAGGAACCCTGTACAAAAGAAGCATCTCGGGGGTCGTGCCTCTGGGTTTCGGGGGTCTTCCTCCCTCGTCTCTGTGGTGATCAGATAAGAAGCTGCAGCAGGTTGAAGCAGACACAATCAATAAAGGATTTATTGTTTTTTCTTGTCTTGTGTCGGGGTGGGGGGGCTACATGTCCCTTTGTTTGACATGTTCAGGCTTCATACGTGTCAGAGCCGGTGGGATCCTGCTAATAGACTGTGACAGTAATGTCCTTTCATATTCATGCTGAGACCACCCAGCCCCCCACCCTGCAGGTGGCTCTGTGATGCCCGGGGCTCCTCTGGTACTCACTGATAAACCTGCTTTGTTGGGACTTGAGTGGGGGTTCGAGGGGGGCAAAGAGCAGCTGCTGAGACAAAGATCATCTAAAGATGGGTGGGATGTCGGACCCACCAGAACCACACAATCCCCCTTTTGTGTCAGAGCTTTGGAGAGCAGAAGTAAAGAAGTCCCCTCTGCCAGGAGAGCAGAGCTGCARGTTTAATTTAAAACAAGAGAAACCAGAACACTGTTAGAAACCAGAACTCTGTTAGAAACCAGAACACTGTTTCTGATGGTCTCATTCAGTCCYGGATGTGGCAGCAGCATCGTTCAGTCTGAAGATCCTCATCAAACTGTGATATAAACCTGTTGGACTCTGCAGGAGTTACATTTGATGGGTTTTGTTTTGTGTCTCCAGCTGCGTTCCGTAACCTGGGTCAGAACCTGTGGGGTCCGCACCGGTACGGCTGTCTGAACGACATCCAGGTGAGCTGCGTGGTGTCGGGTCCCTGCGCCGCCCACAGTCTCCTCATGACCACCGAGGGCAAGCTGTGGAGCTGGGGTAAGACCAGAACTGAACCCCCCCCCCAC
>NW_013952840.1:173043-181776 GCF_001266775.1 Austrofundulus limnaeus | reverse complement strand
ACACACACACACACACACACACACACACACAGGAAGTGACATGAGCTGCTGGGAAACTAAAACAAAAACATATCAGAAGTGGAAACATTTTATTTTCTGATTTTCTTCTGTGTCTAAATCTGAACGACTGCTGAAGCTGAGGGATTTAAGCTAAAAGAACACGAGCTAAAATTATTTAAAGGCTAGCCAAAACTAGAAAAATCTACGAAAGCTAACTCTACAAAAATAAAAGAAGGAAATGCTAGCTAAAAATAGCAACAAGTTAGCTAACAGTAGCAACAAGTTAGCTAAAAGTAGCAGAAGGCTAAAAGAAGCAAATGTTAGCTTACAGTAGCAACAAGTTAGCTAAAAGTAGCAGAAGGCTAAAAGAAGCAAATGTTAGCTTACAGTAGCAACAAGTTAGCTAAAAGTAGCAAAAGGCTAAAAGAAGCAAATGTTAGCTAAAAGTAGCAAAAGTCTAGCTAACAGTAGCAAAAGGCTAAAGGAAGCAAATGTTGGCTAAAAGTAGCAGCAAGTTAGCTAACAGTAGCAACAAGTTAGCTAAAAGTAGCAAAAGGCTAAAAGAAGCAAATGTTAGCTAAAAGTAGCAAAAGTCTAGCTAACAGTAGCGAAAGGCTAAAATAAGCAAATTTTAGCTAAAAGTAGCAACAAGTTAGCTAAAAGTAGCAGCAAGTTAGCTAACAGTAGCAACAAGTTAGCTAACAATAGCAAAAGTCTAGCAAACAGTAGAAAATGCTAACTAAAATTAGCAAAAATTTAGCTGAAAGCATCAAGACGCCAACAAAAAGTTAAAAGTAGCCAAATCTCTGAGGAAAAAAAACGAAGCAAAGGGCCAAAAACCTAAAAGAAGAAAGTAGCAAAAGAAAATTAGCTAAAATGGCAAAAGACTAACTAGGAGCAAAAATTATTGCCTTGAGATAAAAAATAGCAAAATGCTATTTAAGTTAAAAGCATCTAGCTGAATGCTAACCGTATCAAAGCCTAGCTAAAAGCTAAAAATAGCATCAGAAAACAGAAACGACCAGCAGCTGAAGCAGCTGAAGCTGATATTTTATAGGATCTGATGAGATCTCTATTTATGAGGAAGTCGGAGCACCCACCTCCTGAAGGAGCACAAAGTTCGACGACAATAATGCTGACTCAGCGTTTACACAACACATAAATAAAAATAAATAAATAAATAAATAAATAAATAAACATTGGAACTAAGAGTTTAAACTTCCTGCCTCCTCAGGTCGTAACGACAAAGGTCAGCTGGGTCACGGAGACACCAAACGTCTGGAGGCTCCCAAGGTCATCGAGGGTCTGGCGGACCAGGTGATCATTTCTGCCGCCTGCGGACGGAACCACACGCTGGCGCTGACAGGTGGGCCGGGYTCGGGTCAGAACCTGGAGGCTTGGGACAGTTCAGTTTGAGTGATGTCTGTGTGTCTCCTCAGAGGACGGTACCGTGTACTCGTTTGGCGAGAACAAACTGGGTCAGCTCGGCCAGGGCAGTCAGACCGACGCCGTCCTCAGTCCGGCACCGGTGAGCCCTCGGTTCTGGTCTCATTGAGAGCCGGGTCTTTCAGAAGTCGGGGTTTAATATTTTTGTTTTGTTTCAGATCTCCTACAACGGTCAGCCTCTGGTCAAAGTGTCCTGCGGCGCCGAGTTCAGCATGGTGGTGGACTGTAAAGGAAACCTGTACTCCTTCGGCTGCCCGGAGTACGGACAGCTAGGTACCATCAGAACCTCTGAGCTGAAGTTCTRCTGCCGTTACAGAGCTGGGCTGATGAGCCACGTTCTGATGGGTCTTTATATAAAATAACAGGGTTTACTGAACAGGCCATGGTTGGTTCTAAAGGATCTGACTGGCTGTAAACAGTGTTTAATATGGCCGTCAAACCTCAGGGTTTATGGACATTTCTAGAGGGGTTCCACAGGGGTCCGTTTTAGGACCTTTACTGTTTACCATCTACATTAACACTTTAAGCCATGGTCACTCCTCCAGTTCCTTCAAAATAATCCTGCTTCAGCTGCTGGCTGTTCTTGTTTTCTGACGTTTTTAACTTTTAGCTAGGCTTTAGATACGGTTAGCATTTAGCTAGATGCTTTTAAGTTAACTCGCATTTTGCAACTTTTTATCTGAAGGCAATACTTTTGCCCCTAATTAGTCTTTTGCTATTTTAGCTTTTTTTGCTACATTCTTCTTCTAGCTTTTTGGCCCTTTGCTACTTTTTTTTTTCCTGAGATTTGGCTACTTTTAACTTTTTCTTGGCTTTTTGATACTTTCAGCTAGACCTTTTGCACATTTTAGCTAGCATTTGCTTCTTTTAGGCTTTTGCTACTTTTAGCTAACTTGTTACTACTTTTAGCTAACATTTGCTTCTTTTAGCCTTTTATTTTTAGCTAAATATTTTGCACATTTTAGCTAGCATTTGCTTCTTTTAGCCTTTTGCTACTGTTAGCTAGACTTTTTTGCTAATTTTAGCTAGCATTTGCTTCTTTTAGCTTGTTGCTGCTTTTAGTTAACTTGTTGCTACTTTTAGCTAGCGTTTGCTTCTTTTAGCCTTTTGCTACTGCTAGCTAGACTTTTTTGCTAATTTTAGCTAGCATTTGCTTCTTTTAGCTTGTTGCTGCTTTTAGCTAACTTGTTGCTGCTTTTAGCTAGCATTTGCTTCTTTTAGCCTTTTGCTACTTTTAGCTAACTTGTTTCTAGTTTACCATTGATATAAAAAAATTTCATGTTAAGTAAATAAAATATATATTTTTTTACTTAATATGAAAATTGTTTCTTATTTCAATGATAAACTTTAAATTTATGATTAAATGCAACAAAATAAATGTAAAAGATGAAAGATAATAATTGTTCTGCTCCTGAACTGTTGAGTTTAATTAACTGAGCAGTTTAGTTGATGCTCAGTATTAATGTCTGACTTTAAAGTTATCATCAATAAACTAAATCTGCCTTAATGCAGCTACTCACTATAAACTCAGTGAGTAAAACTATTAGTTTTACTTTAAATAATATTTCTGTATTTATTTCAGGTTTAGTCAGTCGTACTTAGTTCTTATCAGTGTTTAAAAGAGGACAAACTAAAACTCTGTTCAGTCAAAGTTAAACATGAAGTTTGTTACAACTGGCTCTTATTGTAAGTAAATTGTATTATTACTATTGTTTTTATGTGACTTTGTTGGTGTGGGTGTAACAGGTCTCTCTTGTAAATGAGACAACGAGGTCTCAAGAGATTTTCTTTTATAAATAAAGGATAAAATAAAGTTTTTAAAGCCTCTGATCCGTCTTCAGGTCACAACAGCGACGGGAAGTTCATCGCCCGGGCTCAGAGGATCGAGTTCGACTGCGAGCTCATCCCCCGGCGCGTCGCCATCTTCATCGAGAAGTCCAAGGACGGGCAGATCATGCCGGTGCCCAACGTGGTGGTCAGGGACGTGGCGTGCGGAGCCAATCACACGGTGAGGACGCGCCCCCGGCCCACGCCGGCCCATGTTCTGACTCTGGTTCTAACCCGGTCCCGTGTGTTCCCAGCTGGTGCTGGACTCTCAGAAGCGGGTCTTCAGCTGGGGGTTCGGCGGCTACGGGCGCCTCGGCCACACGGAGCAGAAGGACGAGATGGTCCCTCGGCTCGTCAAGCTCTTCGACTTCCCCGGCCGCGGCGCCGCGCAGATCTTCGCCGGGTACCAGTGCTCCTTCGCCATCAACGAGATGGGTGAGGGGAAAACCCTACTCCTGAACGGACCCCGAGAGTTTCACCCTCAATGTTTACGTCTGGTTTTACTCGTCATGTTTGCAGGGGGGCTTTTCTTCTGGGGGGTGACGAACACGTCCAGGGAGTCCACCATGTACCCCAAGGCTGTGCAGGACCTGTGTGGCTGGAAGATCCGCAGTCTGGCCTGTGGGTGAGTCCAGAGTCTGACTTTACAACTCATCAAGATGTTCGAAAAAAAATACATATTTCTGTAAAAAAAAAAAACAAGTCTTTGTTTAAAAATAATGAATTTGGTTTAATCTTGTTTAAAAACTAGAATAAAATCTGAGGGAAGTGTGCCCCCTGCTGGTGGAAACATGTTCCTGCAGCATCTGAAAATAAAGTTTATCAGAACTAGTCAGCAAAAGAAACCATTAAATAAAATAAGAGTTTGACGACGTAAGCAGACTGAGTTTAAATTTAGTCGTAATGATGACAGATTTTCAGCTGATTTCTGTTTGATTGACAGGAAAAGCAGCATCATCATCGCAGCCGATGAGAGCACAATCAGCTGGGGCCCCTCGCCCACCTTCGGAGAGCTGGTCGGTCACTTCCTGCTGCCGTTTGTTTTGGTTTTAAATCAGCAGAAAAATCAACAATAACAGCTGTTTTATTTTTTTAGGGATACGGAGACAACAAACCCAAATCCTCCACGACCGCTCAGGAGGTTAAAACTCTGGACGGGATCTACGTGGAGCAGGTAAACTCCTCTTAACGCTGTTATTCATGTTCAGGGGCGGCGGTCTGAGTTTACCTGTTCCTGCAGGTGGGGATGGGTTACGCCCACTCTCTGGCCATCGCTCGGCACGACTCTCAGCAGGAAGAGGAGAAGCTGAAGAAGCTGCCGGAGTACAACCCCCGGACCATCTGACCCCGCCCCCAAAACGTCCCAACCACCAACGGACCGGTTCCACAACAATCTGGACCTCTCAGGAGGGTCCGGACCTTTAAAGAACCGGCTCTTTGATCTCAGCTGGTTCCACAGAAACAAAAAAGAGTTTTTAGTTCAAACTGCGGTGAGTCGTCATCGTTCTGTCGTCTGAATCTGTTCGTCGTGTTTTTCTGGTGCTAAAGCAGAACTTTTCCCTCTGAGGGGCTTCAGAGACCACCACTCCAAACCTGGACCTTTTTCTACGTTCAGTTCCCGGAGGATCCGGTTTTTTTGTTTTTTATTTGTCGGACGGTTCGAGCCGGGCCGGTCAGAACCGTGACGTGCACTCCAGCTGTTACATTCCTCCTCCTGCAGCATCCAGGATGCTGACCTCAGAGTCCGTCACCTTCGTTCTTTTAGAACTTTTCCGACGCTCAAAGCGGGTTCAACACGGTCAGAACTTCCAGAACCGCAGAGTCTGGAGCTGATTTTTCAGGCAGGGTTTTTGTTTTTCAAAAAGCAGCAGAGTTCTGTTTGTCCTGCGTTGTTTGTTTTTTTTATGTTCATTGTTTTTGTTTTCATTGCAACAAATAAAGAATCGTTGAAAAAAAAAAAAAAGAGTCGCAGTTAAATTTTAACGTTCCAGCAGGTCGAGACGTTCAAACCCTCAGTTTCCTCTTCAGGTTCTACAGCTGAACAAACCAGAACCATCAAACTGAACCGACTGTCTTTTCAAAATAAAACTCAGAAAAGAGTCGAAACTTAATCTTGTTTTTCTCCCAACAGATTCAGTTTTTGCACCAAGAATCTTCAAACTTCCTGAACATTTCAGTAAAACAAGGAGTTAAATGAAACACGGAGCGAAGCGAAGCTTCCTGTCTGAAACATTTAAAGTTCTGTTTCTGCCGAGTCCACCTGAGTCCAAACAGCCACCAGCAGCAGCTTTAATCTACACCTTCYACCAAAACATGTCAGCTTGGATTACAAAATAAAAGCCTCTGCTTCCTGTTGGGACTTTTGGAGAAACCAGACGGATGTCAGAGTTTACGTCAATAATTCTTTACCTTCAAAACTTTTTATCACCAGAAACAAACCGGACCCCCGACGTCAGTTTTCAGTCAGGTGACGAGGTGRTCCTGTCACCATGGCAACCTGAACTCAGCTGACAGATCACAGCTGTGATTAACAGCTGTTTGTTAATCCGTCCAGATTAACATCTGATATTAATGTGAACAGATTTAACATCTGGTGTTAATCCATCCAGATTAACAGGTGATGTTAAATCTGTCCAGATTGACAGCTGATGTTCATCCATTCAGATTAACATCTGATATTAATCTGAACAGATTGACAGCTGATATTAATCTGTCCAGATTAACATCTGATATTAATCTGAACACATTGACAGCTGATATTAATGTGAACAGATTAACATCTGATGTTAATCCATCCAGATAAAAAGTTTGATAATCTGTCCAGATTGACAGCTGATGTTCATCCATCCAGATTAACATTTGATACTAGTCTGTCCAGATTAACATCTGATATTAATCTGAACAGATTGACAGCTGATATTAATGTGAACAGATTAACATCTGATGTTAATCCATCCAGATTAACAGGTGATGTTAATCTGTCCAGATTGACAGCTGATGTTCATCCATCCAGATTAACAGTTGTTTGTTAATCTGAACAGATTAACATCTGATATTAATCTGAACAGATTGACAGCTGATATTAATCTGTCCAGATTAACATCTGATATTAATCTGAACAGATTGACAGCTGATATTAATGTGAACAGATTAACATCTGATAATCTGGACAGATTAATATCAGATGTTAATCTGGACAGACTAGTATCAAATGTTAATCTGGATGGATGAACATCAGCTGTCAATCTGGACAGATTATCAAACTTTTTATCTGGATGGATTAACATCAGATGTTAATCCATCCAGATTAACAGTTTGTTAATCTGAACAGATTAACAGGTGATGTTAATCTGTCCAGATTGACAGTTGATGTTCATCCATCCAGATTAACAGTTGTTTGTTAATCTGAACAGATTGACAGCTGATATTAATCTGTCCAGATTAACATCATTAACAGTTGTTTGTTAATCTGAACAGATTAACATCTGATTAACAGCTGTTGTGATAAACCAGGTGTTTTGCACCGAACCAACAGAAGAGCCCAGAAACAAATTTGTGTCTYGTAAACAATTTATTTAAATCTAGAAAACTGAACGGCGCGTGTGATTTAATCTTCATCCTCCTCCTCCTCCTCGTCCTGGTTAATCTGGAAGTAGCGCAGCTCGTAGCTCTCCTTGGTGTTGGCGACGACGCGCAGCCAGTCTCGCAGATTGTTCTTCTTCAGGTACTTTTTGGTCAGGTACTTCAGGTACCTGAGGAGAGAAGAGGCGGAGTCGGGACAGGAAGTGACGGCTGAGACCAGGAAGACTTTTTTTTTTTTTTTCGTTATTTAAAACAGAAAAATCCAACAGGTTGATTTTCCTGATCCTGAACTCAGTAAATGTCAAATAAAATCATCTCCTTCCTCTGAGAACAAAACGATTGAGCTCTTATTTTGAAGGAATGCATATCACTCTGTTTAACAATCAGTGACTGAGTGTCATTAACATGTGTCCAGCTGTGCAGGGGATATTTTACTAACATTAAATAAATGAAACTTCCTGTCTACAGCATCAGGTTTTTATTTTATTGTGCAATAATTTGAACTTGAAACTTGATTACGTTCTCAAACTGGGAGTAGTTGTTCCGACATGTTTATGTTTATAATTATAAAGCTTGTGTGTAACATACAGGGTTAATTAGTAAAATAATAATAATTATTAAAATGACTGTTTTTCAGCACTGAGTATTTTAATTGTTTTCTAGTGAGAAAGTTGTTTTTTTCCAACGCTACTTTGAACGTTGCTCAGCTTGTGCCGGACGGGGAGCAGTTTGACCAAAAAGGATAAAAATAAATAAGCACACTCACCGCCGTGCTGGCAAACATGAACATATATGATCTGTTCTGTTTGTTATGATATCAGACTGATAAGTATGACATCATCATCCCCTGATATCGGGCTGAGAGTTATCGTGCACCCCTAGCTGAAGCTGCTTGAGTGTTGTCATCTGATCCCAGTCTGTCTGTAGTTTTTATTTCCCAACAGAAATATCAAACGTCTGTAAGTTACATTATCAAAGTCGTATCAAACATATTTCTGACATGGATCACATGTCGGTCACAAGATGTACTGTTAGTGTTTTATCACCAGCAGGTTTGAATCAAAACAAAGAGACAGTTTCTGAGCAGCGACTGGTTATGATGGAGCTGCAGTCAGAAGCAGAGGAGCTCTGATCACTAATCATACTGATCAGTTTTCCTAACGGCTACATTTCAATCAATCAGAAACTGACCCGTTTCTCCCYGACAGACTGCAGAACTCGGACTAGGGACGGGTACCGAATTTGATACTTTTTTAAGTACAGAGCGAATTCTGTCAGTACTACTGAGAACCTGTTCACATAACATCAAACAGTACCATGTTTCGGTACCTAAACGCATCATTGTGACTGTATTGGTGTAAGAGTGGTGAGTTTTCCATGCTTGTCCTGAACGCAGCATCATGTAATGACATCAGCAGCTGCTGGTTCAGTCTGAATGTAGCAGGTTTCAGTTAAATTTAAGACCAAACCGACACATTAACAGAAACATTCAAATGGTTTCAGAGATGTTAACATAAAAACCTTTTATTGTTATCAATCTTAAAGAACATTTAATTTTAATACAAGAACACTAAATTATTTTAATGAATTGTATCGATGAGAGCTTCATATGGACTGCTGTGGAGCACTTCCCACAGTAAAAATCACTGATAAAGTCTCAGTGAAAACACTTCCCATATTTAACAACAAGCAGTGACTGAACTTTGTTTTGTTGCAGGTGAACAAGCTGCTGTCTGCAGGGGGCTGCAGCTGCAGTCTGCGGGGGGCTGCAGCTGCAGTCTGCGGGGGGCTGCAGCTGCAGTCTGCGGGGGGCTGCAGCTGCAGTCTGCGGGGGGCTGCAGCTGCAGTCTGCGGGGGGCTGCAGCTGCAGTCTGCGGG
>NW_013952840.1:170770-172493 GCF_001266775.1 Austrofundulus limnaeus | reverse complement strand
ATTAAATTATAAAACAGGAGATAAAGTTATTTTTTAATTTAACTGGTGCATTTTAAGTGTATTTATTTACTGGTTCATAATTCTGGTTTTATTTCTAACTATGTCAGTGTTGGTCCTCCGTACGTCAGAAGCCTGATAATCATCTGTTCCTTCATATCAGGTGTGTTGGAGCAGAGAAACAAGTAAACCATGCAGGGCTGCAGCCCTCCAGGACCAGGACTGCCCATGTCTGGTCTAGTCCCAGCCCAGTCGGACCTGAACTCAGAGCAGCGACCGGAGCAGCTGCTGCTACAACGTTTGGGTTTGTAGTTTAAATCCAAACCTCTCAGATCAAGTCGTTCACAGGAGGACCAGGACTCCTCCTGCTGATCCTGGATCCTCTAAGTCCACCTTACAGTCTGAAGTGATGAAAAACAGGAAGACTTGGTTTTCAGCAAAACGACAGTCAGACCAAGTTCTTTTTTTCTGGATGATGAAACCATGAAAGTGTTTCAAACGTGTGAACGTCAGCGTGGTGCTACACGGGAGAAAAACCTTTTTTTCTTAAATAAAACTTCAGGTTTTTGCTCCTAAAACAGAAAAAAAAAACAAGTTTCTTGAAAACTCTGAAAGAGTTTTATGAAAAGTTTTCAGTCGAATGTTGAAAATCTCGCTGGATGAACGGCAGGATCAGCTCCTGGTCAGGAAAAGTTGAAGCTGATTAGACGAGGCGGCCATCTTGAATCAGGTTACTTCCAGAAAGTTCTTCAGTTGCAGATTTTCACCCAAAGATTCTTTTCTAAGACTTTAATTTAAAGCAGTCCAGTGGTTCAGCAGATATTTTGCTAACAGACAGATAAATGAGTGGAATAAGTGTTTGTTTTTTTCTATGAAATTTCCCTGGAACTCTTGTGGAACTATAATTTGAGTGAAAGTGTGAAAGAACTGCTCGGCATGCAGACTGGATCAGGTGAGACTGGATCAGGTGAGACTGGATCAGGTGAAGGTTTCTGGTCGTTAACAGGCAGCCAGCAGTCCAGCTGCCTGGAGCTGCAGGGTCTCACCTCCGGGGGGCGCCAGCCTCGGAGTTTCAGAGTCCGACACGTCTGGCTCCCCGGGGACTAGTTGACCCGGATCCCTGAGATGAAGGGCAGACCGGTGGGGACCCTCCTCTTGTACTCCACGTAGTCCTCGGCGAAGAAGTGGATGAGGGAGAGCTCCTCCTCCTCGATCCGCTCCCTGAAGAACCTCCAGCTGGCCACGGTGTAGCCCAGGATACACACGGGGTTACACAGCATGATCTGCAGGGGCACMGGCTCATTAGAGTTCACTAAAACTAACTAAAGAACAAAAACTGACATTGAAAAAACATTTGAGTTAACTACAATAAATAAAAACTGTAATAAAATTAAAAAACGATAACTAAAACAGTATAATCTTTTTACAAAACTACCGTATTTTTCGGACTATAAGCCGCAACCTTTTTCCTGAACTTTGAACCATGCGGCTTCTAGTCCGGTGCGGCTTATACGTGGATTTTTTTCTTCAGCCACCAGGGGGCTCTTATGCTGCATTTGCTTCAACCACTCGCTTCAAAATAAGGAAGAAAAAAAGAAAAAAAAAGCGATCGCTTCCAGAGCCGACTGTTGTAACAGGAAGCAGCGATTTAAAGATAGTCAGTGGCCAAAAACTCATAAAAGGGGATAAAACAGACATTTTTCACGGTGGAATCTGACTGATAAAA
>NW_013952840.1:149944-168535 GCF_001266775.1 Austrofundulus limnaeus | reverse complement strand
AAACTAAATACTAGAACTAATAAAAACTAAACTAAAACTAAGCATTAAAATGCAATAACAACTAATAAAAACAACCAAATTCACTGTAAAAACTAATGAAAACTGAATTAAAAGAAAAAAGTCACAAGGAAATAAAACTAATAAAGAAAAATCTGAAACTATTATAACCTTGCAGAGGCAGCAGCTCCGACAGTAAACAACAACAACAACGTGCACAGAGTAACCTGAAGGTGGACGGACTCACCTGGGTCCCTATGCTCCAGTAGAACCAGCCCACGTAGGACGGGTGTCTGAAGAAGGCRTAGACCCCGCTGGTCACCAGAACGTGGCTCTGGGCCTTCTCGTTCTGGACGATGTGGTTGAAGTTGGAGCCGGCCGTCAACATGGCCGCCTTCCTCAGAGCCTCGCCACACAGCACCATGAGCAGACCCACCAGGCTGAGCCAGCTGGACTGTTTCAGTTCTGTGAGGGGAGAGGAGGGGGGGCAGGTAGATCAGGATCATTTATCAACAGGCTGGTTCTACAAACCCGGACCTGCAGACCCACCTGGGATGGTGAGCTTCTCCACGGTGAACTCCAGCCACGACGACACGGCGGCCAGCGTGTACTCCACGCTGTGGTTCAACAGGAAGGAGTCCAGCGACAGGCTGCGGGGGTTAATGATGGCCGTCACCAGGTACTCGGAGTAATGGAAGAACGACAGCGAGCACATGTACCTGCAGGAACACGAAGGCTCAAACACCTGGACACGCCCTCAACGTGAACTCCACTCTAAACCAAAACTCGTACGCACCAGCCGAAGTGAGTCCACGTGGTTTCAGAGAAGCTGATGATCAAACCGCAGCCAAACGTAACGCCCAGGAAGCAGGCTCTCACCGCCACCTGAAACGGGTCAAAACCACAGAGAAACACTCAAACACTGTTTGATTCAGGTTTAGATAAGAGGTCCGGATATTTGGAACCAGGACTTGAAAAACAACAAAAAGTCCACATTAGTTTTACCGTGACGAGCCAGTCTTCTACAACAGGTAAGATACTAACCACTCATAATCCCACAGCTTAAACTATCCCTTTAATAAACTAAACCGCGTGAGAGGAAAAACTTTATTTAATAATGTTTTAACAAAACTCTCCTCTGCCAATAAAAAATAAAACGTAAAGACTTGTTAGAACAAAGCTAAAGAGATAATTATTTTTAAACCTTTTATTTGTTATACAGTTCTGATTATATTAAGGTCAAATCTGAGTGGTAGTATCTGAGAGTTATTCATAATTTCAACTAACAAAATATTTAAAACTTTCACATTTAGTTTTAACTCACAAGCTAACAAAATGTATAAACATTCAAAATTAGCTTTAGCTAAAAAATGTCTCACATATGGTTTTAGCTAATAAATTATAAAACATTTTGACATGTTTTAGCTAACAACATAATAAAAACTCTCACATATAGTTTTAGCTAACAAGCTAACAAAACAATGTTGTTGACATATGGTTTTAGCTAACAGGCTAACAAATCATTTGTCAAATGCTAAAACTTTTGACAGCTAAGCAGCTAAAAGAATATAAAACTTTGACTCATTTTCTGTCACTGTGGCACCTTTGCAGCTCTGTACTGACAGACTTTTATAAAAACGGACATTTCTTGTGTCTAAAGAGCTTCTTCAGCTTCATCTGACTTAAGTTTCTATCTTAGGACCTCCTAATAGGATTAACCCATTAAACAGGAAGCTGGAGGACTCAGTGACCCAACATTTAAAGTTTAAACTCTTTCTGAAGCTTTTCAATCATCCGAACAGCAGCCCAAAGGAAACAAAACACATTCAAACCTAAATATTCGAGTGTCTCAGAGAAAAAAGTAGATAAATGCAGCTTCCTGCCGGTGTTTTACCTTGTAAAGAGGTCCTCTGTAGATGATCAGCAAGAGGCCGTTAACAACTGCTACGTAAACACAAATGGCGATTTTCCCGGGAGTTTCCGTCAGGTAGTCAAAGACCCAGTCCAAATGTCCGAACCAGGTTCTGATGAGCGGGATTAAAACCACGCTGAGCCCCAAAACAAAAGMTTTTACACTTACTCTGCCTTCTAACACCAACTTACTGCCAGCCATGATGAAAGTCCCGTCATTTCCCGAACCAAATCTCGCGAGGTTTCGTGTCGGTGACACTTGGTGTGCTGCGTTCAAACTCACTCGGAACACTCAGAGGCTTTCGACTTTTCATGTAATTTAATGATTGCTACTGAGGGTTTTAAGGCCTCAGAACATAAATATGTTTACAGATGTATTCAAGAGGAAGAGACGACTGTGAAATTACAAATTTTATAGTTATTTTCTTATGTGTAGACTATAATATCCAAATTTCCAGTTGTCTTTGAATGCAACATTTAGATTTCTTTTTTTTAGATCTTCCTAAAAGTCTGCGTTTTTAATGTTTTATGATTTTTAACATCTTAACACAAAAAGACAAACAAATTTAGAAGCAAACATTAATTTTCAGTTCTTACCGTGGAGATAAAAAAATGGAGCTGCAGGAAAAAAAACAAATTCAATATTTAAAAAACACTTTATTTCTTTATACTTTTTCTCTTCGCGTGACTTTAATTTCATACACAAACATAAATATGATAAAACATTTAATGTGTTTTAATAACAGCTTCATGTAACTCTCATTAACATTGCTTGATTGCATTATAAAAAAAGTGGTTCAGAAGTTTAATTTTCTCTTAAATTTTCATGAAGTGCTACTGAACCTGCGAGGGGACATAGGGGAGATTTTTTTTTCTCTTTTGTGTTCCCACGCAATAGTATTGCGTCACCTCGCAATATCGTTTGTGTTCCCTCTCAAAAGTCGTTTATCACTGTTGTGCTGTCGGTTTATTAACAAACTCACATGTTCACCATTAGCGAGTTAGCCTACTGCTTTAACTCAGCTTCAGATTGAATATATCACACAGACACACATGGAAGTATGTCAGATGTCGATATTTGAACACAGCACAGCCACGCAACATCAATGTCAATTTCACAAACTTGTGGYGACACATCCTGTTTTGGTAACCGGATATTACAAAATAAAAATCTGATTTAATTCAATTCATTTACAAAACAAACGTTTGCAGGTAACGCAACAGTATTGAGTGGCAACGCAAAAGAAAAAAATCCCCCCATGTCCACTCGCGGGCTCTGTATAGTTCCAAAAAACAAAATATAAACTGAGGGGAAAAAAATTCAAATCAGTCTGGAATAAAAACAAATAATAAAAATAGAAAAACACTTTTTGACATTGATCAATTCATGTTCAAAAAACGCTTCCTTTGTTTTATTTTGCAGAAAAACTAAACTACAGAGGTTTGAACTCAGGAGTTTTGTCCATTTCTGATAAAAAATCCACAACGATCAGATTTCCATTATTGCCCCCGAGCATCCCTCACAGAGGAAAGTGTTCGAGTCGCTGCTGTTTGACACCAAATCTGCAGAAAGTTCAGTTCCGATCTACTTCCTCTGGCTTCTGAAGAAAAAACTGGAAATCTTGCTTTGTGTTTTTGAAGGAGGCGACGGAGAAACTGAAAAATCAAAACAAAGAAAAACGATTAAGCATGTGTCAAAACTTTATTTTAAACTGAAAGATTAAACCAGGAACCTCATTTTAACAGACATATTTAGAAGAGCCCGAAACCCCATTAATTTTAGGACTTGAGTCTGCAAAAATCAGGGTTGGAGCCAGACTCTTATTTTGAAAAGCTTTAATTTTAACCAAACTTTTTTTTTGCTCTTTATGTTTTGTTTTTTGACAAAAAAAATACAGAATTGGGCAGAGGGTTTTAATAATTTCTAAACCTAAAATTTATAATCAGGACACAAATCATTTATAATCTGAAGAATCGATGCAGAAGAAGATCCTGCATAAAATCCAGCAACTTGGAATCTGCTGAGTCACTGTTTGCCTTCTTCTGGAGCAGAAAGAGGAGGGGCAGCACTCTTTTATCAGACAGGCAGACAAACGCGAAGTTAAAAAGAGGATTCACTTCCAGTTATAAAGAAATATTGTGAGCTCAGACACGATGGCAGTCAGCGGGAGTTTGGGGGCGTGGCCTCTGAGAGGATGAGAGAAAACCATCAGACCGACAGCAGAGATGCTAAAATATCTGAATGTAAAAAAGTCTAACATCTGTGTGAACTCTACAGATGTGGTAGGAGTCAGAGGAGACCATTACTGACTGGAAAAAAATAAACAAATAAAAACATTTTAGTCTTCACCTTCTTCTTCTCCTTGCTCCTTGTTCAGAGCCGGAACCTCGGCGGCCGAGCTGGGCTGACCAATCAGAGCRTCCAGCATCTCCTGGTACTGCTTCTTGTGACGCGGGCGAACAAACGTCCCAAACCCTGAAAA
The DNA here is from genome assembly GCF_001266775.1 of Austrofundulus limnaeus. Classification (NCBI taxonomy): domain Eukaryota; kingdom Metazoa; phylum Chordata; class Actinopteri; order Cyprinodontiformes; family Rivulidae; genus Austrofundulus; species Austrofundulus limnaeus. The sequence goes on along the minus strand of NW_013952840.1, from coordinate 164,144 downwards.
ACACCGACTGGGATTCAAACCGGGGACCTGCAGACAGAAGCGTCTGCGAGGAGGACCCGAGGGGGACTCACGGATCAGCAGGGAGAAGTTCTCGTCTCGCTCCGTGAACAGGCTGACCACCGTGGACACCAGGTCCTCGTAGCGGTCCGTGGTCTTGTAGCTGGAGACGGCCTGGAAGAGCTGAGCGGACCGCTCCGTCCCGAGGGCTTTCTTCACGTCGGCCAGGAAGGCGGCGTGGACCTGGTTCTTCTGAGCAGGACCTGCTCAGACATTTGTTRAGGGAATATTTAAACTGTTTTAATGTGGTGTGAACTCTGATGCTGAAGGTGAGTTCTCGTACCGGTCTGGACCTCCTTCTGGACCTCCTTCAACCCCTGCTGACTCAGGTGGAGTCCCCCCTTGTTGAGCTGCTGTGTGTCGAGCTGACCGCAGGTGGAGCTCAGGCCTGCAGACGTCTGATTCTCTGCACCTGGAAGAAAATTGATGATTTTTTTTATTTATGCTACAATTTAGCACAAATTATTAAATAAAAGCTGATTTGTCGTTAGCCTCACCAATGCTAACGGCGGCTTATCTATGCTAGTTGCTAGCATTTCCAATGCTAACACCAGCTTATCCATGCTCATCACTAGCCTCTTTGATGCCAACACAAATGAATAATCTCCTTCTCATTTTCCAGTGCCAGGCTCTCAGTTAGCTGGGTCAGAGGCTCAGTTAGCGGTGTCGGCCTATYATTAATCACATCAACAGCTGCTTTACRAATAGATATATCCTCCTGCTACAAGGGTGTAGCAACTGCTTGTTGCGCTATAGTCTTAATTTTGTCCCTCATACCGTGTTGCACGTTTGCAACTACTACAAGATGGTCATTTTATTACAACTGCTTGTTCCTTCATGTTTTCTGAATTTCAGTTTTGCTGCAGGAGCTGTGACATCAGATAAGAACTGTGTAATGCAGGTATGCACTCAATGTAAACAAAACCTTTTTTCAGAATAGTTTACTCAAGAAACCTGAGCCTAAACATGAACTAAAACCTCAAAGCTGTTTGACCCTTTTACCATCCCAGTCCTCGTCCCTGACATGGGTCAGAACTTCTCACCGCTCTGCAGCATCAAGGCCTTCTTCTCCTCCTTGGACAGCGAGTGTTCCGGTTTGTACCCGCAGCCCAGTCCGGTCAGCTCCTGGCACTTCTCATCAAACCTCTTCTTGTGGTGCGCTCGAAYGAACTGATAAAAGCCTGCAGGATAAAGAAGATGAAACGTCTGCCACGTCGGGCAGCAAACCTAAAGAACCCAACGGACCTCGGAGCAGACTGTGAGTGTTCCAGTCTTCAGACAGGACCGAGGTCTCTGCCAGCAGCTCGTCCAGCCGGTCGTTATTCTTGTAGGCCTGCAGGGCCGCAACGATCCGGTCGAAGTTCTCCTTACTCAGAGACTTCTTCATGTCTGCCAGGTGCTGCCTGGCCCTGCTGGGCTTCCCTTCCTCAGAGACGCTCTGCTTCTTCAGCAAGACAAGAAAACTGTCTGTTAGCAAAATATCAGCAGTAATCAAACTTAGCAAACACAAAAATGTCTCTAACACAGCCAGCCTCACAGACTGAGCTCTAAGTGATCGTGCCAAAGTTTCATAACTTTATTTTGACCTGTTAAAGCTCAGACTCGCTTCCACTGTTTTATCTGTTTAGTCGTTAGCGTTAGCTTCCATTAATGTTTCATCTGTTTAGACGTTATCCTTAGCTTCTGCTATTGTTTTATTTTTTTAGTTGTTAGCGTTAGCTTCCATTAATGTTTTATCTGTTTAGACGTTAGCGTTAGCTTCCGCTAATGTTTTATCTTTTTAGTCATTAGCTTTAGCTTCTAATATTTTATCTTTTTAGTCGTTAGCGTTAGCTTCCATTAATGTTTCATCTGTTTAGACGTTATCCTTAGCTTCTGCTATTGTTTTATTTTTTTAGTCATTAGCGTTAGCTTCCATTAATGTTTTATCTGTTTAGACATTAGCGTTAGCTTCCGCTAATGTTTTATCCGTTTAGACGTTAGCGTTAGCTTCCACTAATGTTTTATCTGTTTAGACGTTAGCGTCCACTGTTTTATTTGTTTAGCGGTTTAACGTTAGCTTCCACTAATGTTTTATCAGTTTAGACGTTAGCGTTAGCTTCCACTGTTTTATTTGTTTAGCGGTTTAACGTTAGCTTCCACTAATGTTTTANAGCTTCCACTAATGTTTTATCAGTTTAGACGTTAGCGTTAGCTTCCACTGTTTTATTTGTTTAGCGGTTTAACGTTAGCTTCCACTAATGTTTTACCTTTTTAGTCGTTCGCGTTAGCTTCCACTAATGTTTTATCTGTTTAGACGTTAGCTTTAGCTTCAACTTTTTTATTCGTTTAGTGGTTTAACGTTAGTTTCCACTAATGTTTTATCTTTTTAGTCATTAGCGTTAGCTTCCACGGTTTTATTCGTTTAGTGGTTTAACATTAGCTTCCGCTAAAATTTTATCTGTTTAGACGTTAGCGTTAGCTTCCACTAATGTTTTATTCGTTTAGCAGTTTAACATTAGCTTCCACTAATGTTTTACCTGTTTAGTCGTTAGCGTTAGCTGAGCTAAGATTCTTGTTTAGTGGATTGGTGGTTCGTGAAGCTAACTGTTGGCTTACATGACTGGCTGCCTTGTATTACAGCAGGTAAGAAAAAAGAATCTCGTCTCCTTTATTTAAAAAAAAGAAGCCATAAACGTCAGAAAACAGCTTAAATGTGACACAGAGCACCAAACGTACCGGCTCCTGGACCAACTTTATTTTTCGTTTCCCTCCTCGGAGTTCATCCTCCATCCTCTTCTCATGCTGAAGGGACAGCGTGGACAAACGGCCCGTCTTTAAAAGAAACAAAGTGTTTTTAGATGTAACACAGACTTCTGATGGAATCAGCTCCTTGCTTTGTTTGATTTGATCGGTTTTGTTTAATAAACTCTACCTCTTCAGCAGCAGGGTCTCTGTGGCACTGATCACCTCTTTCCAGAGCATCCAGCAGGTTGGCTGGTCTCCTCTGGCTCTCCTTACCTTCAGACTCGTACTCGATGCAGATTCTCGGCATTCCACTGGCGCCGCTGTTTTCATCTAAACACGTAAGCGTTTGTTTGTAAACATTTGTTTTCAGGCTCGGTAAAGACACAAGGTGATGTTTTACTCTCAGACGGACCGACTCGTCTCCGCTTCAGGCTGGGAAGGTGAGCGTCCAGGACTTTGGCCTTCTGGGCGAAGCAGCTTCCAGCAGAGGAGGAGGAGGAGGAGGAGGAGGAGAAGCAGGAGGCGTCTGATAAACTGTCAGCTGCAGATGGTTCTGCTGCAGGCGTCTTTACGGCCACGGGCCTCTGGCACATTCAGAAACACAAACTGTTTGATCTGGACTAAATGAGAAGAGGTAAAAGGTTCTCAGCTGAACTCACTAGTTTCTGAGCCACCCTGAAGAACTGGGACACGTCGCGGACCATGTTCCCAAATGTTTGGTGGAGGCGAACGTAAGGTCTGACCCAGAAGGGCAGGTTCGCCAGAGCGTTAGAGTTTTTAAACCTGTGGAGGAGAAAAACAACCATCAGCTCTGATTAATTACAGGTTTGACATTTCAGAGACAGAACTGATGTCTGAGTGAAGCTCTGACCTCTGATCACACAGGAAGATGGCTCCGTAGTCCTCCTTGTGGCGGATCACTCTGCCGATGGCCTGGTTCACGGCCCTGAAGGCCTGCTGCCTGTACCAGTCCTGCCCCGACAGAAACTACCCCCCGACAGGCAGAAACACCAGAACCACCCGTTACTTGTCGGGCCGAGCCTCGTCCACGTGTTCCACAAACCTTCCCCTCACCTTCATCCCCGGAGCTTTCCTGCGGCACATTTCGTCTAAGAACTGCATCTTCAGGACGACCCGAGGGTCCAGTTTGGGGGGGAAAGGAAGGCCGGTGATGACGACGCCTCGACCGAAGGTGTCGGCGAAATCCAAACCCTCGCTGGCCTGAAGGAGACGAACAGAAGCGAGGAGGAGGAAACTGAGGGCAGCTCTGAGTAACGACATAAAAACTGCTGCTTCTGCGAGCAGCCAGGAATGATATGCATACTTTGTCCTAGAGCTGCCATTTTAATTTATATCTGTAAAGCCCCTGTGCCAAATGATGGCTATGCGTTTTGGTGCCTGTAAAACTTATAGTTTTTGAAATATTAATGTTTMATAAATTATAATGDCAGTCAATRGAGCCTTGTATTGGTCCAATACTGCCCCCTGCTGCATCTACACAATATGGTACTGCACCATAGTTTCATAATATTTAAACTCAGTAGTTCAGTGATTACAATATTAATATGATTGTATTTTGATGTTTTACTGTAATACTGTCTTTATGTTGTCCTATTGTTGTAATATATTGCACTTAAGTGTCAATAATTGCATTGGCAAAGTAAACTTTTTCTGTATACATACAATCCAATCCCTGGGATTGTCCTCTGCCACATCTCCTGTAGTCTCATGATGAGCACTGTGGGCTTTCATGTGGGAGATCAGGGTTCAAATCCAGCTACTGCAACTTTAACAAAAATCTCTTCAAACTTCATATTGTCACACAATTACCTTAATTCTAAACACCTGCTGACGTGACAGGCACAAGCTGGTATAGAAAACACATTTGAACTTGGTCAAAGTTCATTCTGCAAGTCAATGCTGCAGGCAAAGCCATGCTACGTGGCAATGCGCACTTGTTTTTACATCGTAAAAACCCATGTCTAGTATTAGATTATTTGTCATTATTTTACCCACAAGTCTTTATTTCCATTTGGTTTTACATTTCTCTGTCTCCTGTTTTTACTTTCAGCCTCATTATGTAAATGAGGTGGGCGGAGCTTGTGTGGTCAGCTCCTCTTCCTGTGTCTTTGTTTTTAACAAAACTTTAATCTAAACAGAGGCACAAGCAGCACAGTAGATCTGCACATAGATCCTGCTTCTTCCTGTCTGTTGACCAAGAAGCTCCGCCCACCTTCTTTACATGAGGCAGAATGTAAAAACAGGAGACAGAGAAATGCAAAACCATATGGAAATAAAAAGACTTGTGAAAAACTATTAAAAATATTTAAATATAAATATTTCAGACATAAATGCATGTACAAGTAAAAGGAAAAACAGTTATTTAAAAAAAAACGTGAAAATGTAAATTATGTGCTAAAATATATAATTTATTTGAACTAAGCTGAAAAAATAAATATGAAGGTCAATTAAATKATAAAACATGAGGTAAAGTTCTGTTTTTTTTATTTTAAGTGTATTTATTTATATATTTCTGCTTTTATATCCATCAGTTTCTCTCCTCCAGATTTTATTCTTATGTAGAGAAATAATAAAACTGTTCTGGTGTGATCTGTCAGAACCACATTTACACAATTCAGATGATTTTTGTGTTTTTTTAAGGCCAGTTGGCTGCAGCCATCATCGAGTTAAATCTACGGTGATGAAGATGAAGAAGAGGAAAGGGTCTCACCTTCCCGCGACACACGGCGAAGAAACTTCCTCCTTTTGAAGCTGGATCGTTAACTTTACTGTAATAACCATCGATCACCTGAAAACAAACACATTTAGTTTTATTCTTTTCAAATTTACAATAAAGACACACTTTGAGACAAAACTTTCTGTCAACATTTCCTAATTTATTTTCTTTAACAACTTTTAAATGATTTCTTTTAACGGTCGCTTTAAATTAAAATCTATGAAAATCTGATTTAACCTCATTAAAGGTTCCCTTCCCTTTGGGNTCTTTTAACGGTCGTTTTAAATTAAAATCTATGAAAATCTGATTTAACCTCATTAAAGGTTCCCTTCCCTTTGGGTTCCACAAACATGGGTTTGATGTTCTCGATGCGATCCGCTTGGCCGTTAGCCTGCAGAGAAACAAACAAACAGCTTTATTTTTAAAGCTATAACCTTAATTAACCCTTCGACGTGACGTTTGACTCACTCTCCAGAACTCCAGAGTTTTTTCCATCAAAGGGAAGGAAGGAAAAAACACCAGGAGGCCGTGAGGAACCACGCGACTGACGTTGGCTGAGGAGGAAACAACAAAAACAAAAACAAGAGACAGAAGCTCAGTTTGAAACATCCGATAAAAACAAACATAAAAAATAAACAAAACTAATTATTTCACTTGTCAACATTTTTAACTTAAATATGATCAAAAAAATGAAACATTCTGCTAAAAACTGAACGGTGGTTTGTTTACAGAGATTTATTTAAGAGGAAAAACTGAAACTGTAGAGTAACAAATAAATAAATAAAAACAAAAAGAAACAAACAGCAACTAAAAATAATGTTCAAACTGAAATATGCTCCAACAGCTGTTTAACATTATTTGAAAAACTGAACAAAACCTTTTCAGGCATCATTCGTTTACCAACAACAAAGTTAGGAGGAAAACAAAAATAAAACCAGTTTCTTTAAAAACAACTCACCAACAGTGTTCCCTAATGACGCCATGTTCTCAGGAACAAACCTGCAGAGACAAACAAACAGTTCAATAAATAAACAAATAAATAAATAGACAGAAAAATAAAAGAGTAAACAAACAAGTGAAAAACGACTTATAAAAGAAAAATGTTTCATTTTTTTGGTCTTATTCTAACTCATTTATAGACTTTTATAAAGTTTTTCCTTCTTGTTGAGACAGTAATGATGTCATTTGTTTTCTGTTGCTTTTTTAAAATTTAAACCTGAATTAAACTGTTTTTATGTCCCATTTCTCTGATCAGAAATTAAATTAAATTTATCAAACGGATATTTTCTAATAAAGAACTTTAACCACTAAAAAACTGAACATTTGTTTTGATTAAAGTAAAAACATCTAAAACAGAATCTCTTCACCTGCGCTCAAACGCTGAGCTCAGCAGGACTCCGTCTGGACCTCGGTCCACCACGCTGACGAAGATCTGGTCCCGATCGATGACGTGACCGTTCTCCAGGAGCACGGGGAACTCTCTGGAACCCAAACATCATTTTAACCACCAAGCAGGAGACAGAGGACAGGAAGTGGTCTTTCTGAGCCTCGGGTCCAAACCCTGATCTGATCCAGACTCACATCCTCATCTCTGAGGTGAAGGAGGTCAGAGGAGAGAGGGTCCCGCTGGTCAGGATGATGCAGCGGACCCCCTGATTCTTCAGATCCTGCATGCTGAAGCCCGGAGAGAAGCACCAGTAGCTCAGAACGTTTCCTGAAAGCAGCAAAATGAAACTTTGATTTTCAGCTGCTCAGATGAACTCTGTGAGAAATTAAGCAGAGTCCTCCTCACCTTGTTTCTTTGATGATGAAGACCACAGATCTACAGACTGTTTCTTCTTAAAGGAGCTGTTGTCTCGATGGATGTGAACCTGAAAAAAACAGGATCAAATTAAAAACTGTTTATTTTTCATGTTGAACTTTTATTACAGAGAAAAGCAGCTGTTTGTTCAGTGAGACAGAAACAGAGTAAGTAAGTAAAGTTTTATTTATATAGCGCCTTTCACAGAAATAAAATTCACAAGGTGCTATACATTCAGGGAAGGGGGGGTGCAGTTAAGACCGGTCATGCAGCAAACACAGTTGCGCTACTTTAAAAACAGAAAAACTAAAAACCACACAAGGAAAGATGAGGGAAAAAAAGCAAAAAACATCATATTATATCAACACTGTGACACACTATGGTGTTTATGAAAAAACCTCTGCATAGCGCAAGATTATTAGCCAGAGGAGTAAGTGAGTTTAGGGGGGCCCGAAGAATCCAGTCCCCAAAACCAGCGCAGCCATAGTTCAGAATATTGATGGAACTGTTCATTCTGTGTGGCCCTCAGCCTGTTCAGGAAACCAGATCAGACGGGTGTGAGAGGAGGGGGCAGGTGTGGGGCAGAGCCTTGTCGACGTGATCCAGCCAGGAAGAATTTAGTCAACAGATCAAGGCCGTTGTCGGGGAGATCCAGATTCTGTAATCAGTTGTTTTGGGAACAGAAGGGACAGGCAGACGATAACAATTTTCCATCTGCCTTAATGTTCTGCTGGTACATCTCAAGGTGGCGAATCCAATCAGACAAATAGTGTGGACAAATTCCACCGAGCCAATTCATCAGCTTCTCCAAGATGAATTCCATCTGGCTAGCAAAGTCCAGGGACCACAGCAGCCCGCGATCCTCAATAGAACCGCTTGCAGACTGAGTCCAGCTTGCTCAAGGCAAATGTCTGAGTTCTGATAGAATACAGCCGTCCATCCAGTTGGTCAGGCAGCCAGGAAATAAAAAGCCACCGACGCTGTTTAGTAGAACACCAGGAGACCACCAAGCCAATCTGTAGAATCCAGTGATCGGAATCCAGACGTATATCCAGAACAGAGAAGAGCAGAGGTCCCACCTTTGACATGTCCTCCCATGGAAGAAGAAGAAACTACTTTGCTCCAAAAAATTTATTGAGAGACCAGCTAACCAAATCCATAAAAATAAAAATATCCATAATTTCAGGTTTCAGGTGAAAAATGTAGAGAAGGCTCCAAGCAGCAAAGCAGGGAAGATAAGGAAGGGCAGGAGAGAAGGAAAAAGCATCTTACTCCTCTGAGAGTGGAACAAAAAATAAAAATAAAAAATAACAGAGAAAGAGAAATGGAAAGACAAAAAGACAAACAGAAAGACACAGAGAGACAGAAGTGAAGTAAACAAACAGGAAAACTAAATCTACAAAGTAACGTTGAGAAGAAGACAAACTTGTGAAGAAACCTTAAAATGATTGGAGTTGAGCTCCTTCTGTTTCTGTTGGTCCTTTTTTTCCGGCTCGCCACAGAAAACTAACTAAAAGACAAAAATCAGGAAGTTATTGAATCAGCTGGACCTGAGATATGAGCCGAAACTCTTACAACCTGCAAAAACCAAATAAAAATACGACTTTTTAACAAAAACACTTAAATTAAAAAAACTCTTCACCTGGAGGATATCAGCCAGCTTCTGCAGTCCGTTCGTATTGAGGAAAACTCCTGGTTCTGATCAGAAATCATTTGTTACATTAAACAAAATAAAACAACAGAAGAGTCTTGGATCATATAAAATGAGATCTGAAGTTAAAATAAAAATAAAACAACCAAAGCAAACTGACGTGAGGCTAAATGTGAGATGATCTGTTCCAGAGTCTCGTAGACCACCGTCTTGGTTTGATAGGTCAGGTGGGCTCGCTCCAGCAGCTCGTAGATGAAGCTGAAACAAACAGTCACTCATTTATTAACCAGTAATTGATTAGATCTGTGGTTCCTAAAGCCCGGGTCCAGGACCCACTGTGGGTCATGAAACACAAAGTTAGGGTCCCCACAGTAACCCAAGAACAACCAGACATTCACCCACATTCCAGGTTTGGTGATGCCTCTGTCGCTGGGAGCATCGTAAGAATCGATGGCTGCTTCCAGGTCCAACAGGATCTCTGTTAAAACAGACAAAACAAGCGATGACATCATAACATCAATCACAGTTAATCTAATTATGACCTTTAAAACAATACTCACGTTTGATCTTAGCCACGTTGGCTATATCCAACTTTAAACCTGAAAAAAAGACAAACATCAAAAACAAAACAAGCTTTTCTGTCATTTTAACACATTTTATGTCAAAGTTAATCTTACTGAAGCTTTATTTTGAAATGCATCTGAATTAAATAAACAATCTAACCGGAGCCGAGCGACTCTACGTTGAAGTCTTCAGTGACGGCGTCGTTTCGTCCGACCTCTTTAGCCTTCTCCACCAGGAGCCGGTCCACCGCAGAGATGGCTGAGGCCACGTCGTAGGGAGTCAGGTCAAAGGACGTGGACTCCTCACACGTCTTCTCCTGCAGGGGTCAGAAGAACCGGTCTGTGGATCGTCCCTTAAACCCCGGCCTCCCCCGAGATCATCTGAACCGGCTCGGTCTTACCACGTTGTGAGCTTCATCGAAGATGACCACGGCTCCGTTCAGCTCGATGTTGTGTGCCCTGCGGCTCTGTGGAGCGAAGCAGTCCAGAGGTCATCTCCAGTTAGCTTCAATAACCACTAATCCACTAAACAAGAATCTTAGCTCAGCTAACGCTAAACCGCTAAAAAAATTAGCCTAACTAAACAGATAGCTTCAATAACCACTAATCCACTAAACAAGAATCTTAGCTCAGCTAATGCTAAACCGCTAAAAAAATTAGCCTAACTAAACAGTTAGCTTCACTAACCACTAATCCACTAAACAAGAATCTTAGCTCAGCTAATGCTAAACCGCTAAAAAAATTAGCCTAACTAAACAGTTAGCTTCACTAACCACTAAAAAATAATCTTAGCTCAGCTAACGTTAAACCACTAAAAAATTAGCCTAACTAAACAGTTAGCTTCACTAACCACTAATCCACTAAACAAGAATCTTAGCTCTGCTAACGCTAAACCGCTAAAAAATTAGCATAACTAAACAGTTAGCTTCACTAACCACTAATCCACTAAACAAGAATCTTAGCTCARCTAACGCTAAACCACTAAAAAAATTAGCCTAACTAAACAGTTAGCTTCACTAACCAATAAAAAAAGAATATTAGCTCAGCTAACGTTAACCCACTAAAAAATTAGCTTAACTAAACAGTTAGCTACACTAACCACTAATCAAGAATCTTAGCTTCGCTAATGCTAAACCACTAAAAAGTTAGCCTAACCAAACAGTTAGCTTCACTAAGCATTAGACCGCTAAACAAGAATATTACCTCCGCTAAGGCTAAATTGCTAAAACAATTATTGGAAGCTAACGCTAACCGCTAAGACACCTGGTGGAAATGACACAAACCTGTTGTTTTTATTCCTATTGGTTTAATTTGACAGTGGGCGGGACCACCAGTGGCAAATCAGCCAATCCAAACCAGAGTTATAGCTCTGTGTAACTTGTGATACTTCGGATTACTCTTTTCAGAGTAAAAGCATTACTATGGTCACGATTGTATTTTCATAAATACTGTTTTTAATTAGTCAAAAAACAAATAGCAAATACTTTCTCTACCGTATTTTACATGTAGTCAATTTCTGTATTTGTTAAACATATTTAAATGCAAGTTTCTATAAGTTTAGCTGCTAAAGACGCTACGTGCTAACACACACGGTGCCTGCTACGTCCAGCACTGCTTGTAAGAGGGGATAGTTTTTATTTGATTTGAGATAAATGCCATAAAAAAAGAATTTTAATACTTTTTAGTGGACTTAAGATTAGTGGGACCTAATTTAGCGGAAGCTAATCAGTCTGCAAAAGACTAATCCACTAAATGAGAATCCAGTTCCACTATTAGCAGATTAGTGGAACTGTGGCCACCACTGGTATTCAGAATGTTTATTTTAAACCATTTAACCTCGACTTTTATAGATTACTCAGACTTTTAAAGGCTCCTAAGCTCAAGGGATTTATAATAAATTAAAATAAATGTATATATGTAAACCTGTATGCATAATTTTGACCCAAATGAATCTGACATTCAAGTCGATGAAAAAATGATGTTTCAAAATGAAGCGCCTTGTGATTGATTCAAACACGTTACTGTTTCGGTGCCTAAAACGGGTCACCTGTCGCTGAGCTCACCTTTGGGTCCAGCAGGTAATTGTACGGCATGAAAATGATGTCTGCCTGCTGCTTCAGGGAGCGGCTGAGGTAGTACGGACAGACCCTGCAGACAAACGTTCAGCTGTGACTCGTTTCAACGTCCAGGAAGCAGAAAAACTCAAAGTCTTACTTCTGTTTGCTGCCAAACTTCACCAGATCTTCCACGTCCAGGATGGAATTCACCAGCTCTCTGTCACAGCTCGTCTCTGGAAGACGGAAAAAAAAGTGAAAAACTTTAATCAAACGTCCTGCTGCTGTTTTATCAGATTATTTCTTTTATAAACAAGTTAAGTTTTTAAAACAGAAAAACAAACAAAAAAAACCCCAGCTGTTTTGTTTTTCCAATTTTATTTTGAAAAGGAAAAAGCATGAACCAGATACGGATGGTTTTGTAGCTATTTTTGAGATTTCTGATAGTAAAAAGTGTGTTACAAATTAAATTCATTATTATTATCACGACCACAGGAGAGGGTCGGAACGTAGATGGACCAGTAAACTTCACCCTGACAGACCGAAGCAACGTSCTCATTACTGAGGACGAGACCCGGATCCAGAGTTCTACCAGCGTTTGAAGTAAAGTCACTTYCTGTTGGGTTCTTCTGAGCTCAGTTTGAGTTTACCGTCAACGTTGTTGTAGTAATGACACGACCTGGTGGAGACTTTTCCTCTGCACATGTGGACCTGGAGGACAACAGAGACAAAACGAGGGAGTGTGTCTTTAACACAACTAATATCACCACCATAACGCTCTGCAGAACGACACTTCCTGGTTTCACAACAACAGAGTAAACCTGGACACACGGATGGTTTTATTTTTGTTTCAGCCTCAGCGGAGACCTGAAAAGTGTCAAACCTGGAACGTACCTTCACGTGGTTGCTCTCCTGACGCATCACTTCCTGGTTTATGCACAGCTGCTCTCTGGACCCCAACACACACACCTTGGGCCTGAGCCGACACAGAAACAGGGATGTTCTGATCGTGTGTGTAAACACAAACACACCTGTGTGCAGACAGGTGGTCCTCCTGATAACCAATTATCTACACGTTATCTGCCATTTATCCTTTAATTCCTACAGCAAAGCTATTCAACTGGAGGCCCGCGGGCCACATCTGGCCCACCAATTAATTCATTCATTTCTTAAGCCCAAACYCCAGGTTTCTACTTTAATTACTATAAGTTGTTTTAGTTAAACAAAGACATGTTTGGTATCTACAGAAATGTCAGACTCTTGGCTACAAACTGGTAAAAACATTTCTATAAACATCTAAAACAGTTAAAACTAAAAACGGTTTAAGATAAAACTATGAAAGTGAAAATGAAATTGGTTTAAAAATTTGGCAAATCAGAGATGTCAAAATATTATTTGTGTCAAATAGGAGGCAAAATGTGTTCTTTTGTTGTTTTATTATCATTATTTTTATCACACAGGGTTCTGTATGTTGTATTCATGATTAAATGCAGAAAAATAAACTATTTCAAAGGTAACATATCTCTGTAATACTTGGTTTATTTACATAATGACTTTAATGTTCGGCCCCTGAGCTATTAGCCTGCAGTAACTGAATAAACCTGTCCTACAGAAAACATGGATGAACTTTAGTTTTTAGACTTTTCTATTTTATTTGTTTTTATGAAAAAAAAAACTGTACAATCTAAAAATGTTCTGTGCATTTTTTAATCAGCACAAAATCATGATTTAATTTGTTCTGATGAGTTAAATCTTTAATATTTATGTAGATTAATGAGCAGTGGTGGGCACAGTTCCCCTAAAGCACTAAAACACTAACAGGGGAACTAATTTACTACTTAGTGCTTTAGGGCTAATTTCTTAATTTATTAGTGGATTAGCACTTGCTAAATTTATAATTACTAATTGAGTTCTTTAAATATTATTGATAAASATTATTGTTAACAGCTGAGGGTGAAAGCTGTCAGACATGTTGGTCATATGTCCATTTCTCCACAAGATCAGTGGTTTTCAAACTTTTTTGCTTCCGACCCACAAACTAACAGCTGCAGACACTTGTGACCCCAGATATGACTTGTTTATGTAGCAAACTTTGCTAATAACTCTGTTAAACATGGGAATAATAACTAGAAACAAACCTAGAAACTTTGATACTAATTGTTATTTATTTATAATTATTTCAAAAAACTGCAATAATCACGATGAAAATATTCCATTAGTATTTTTTTGCATTTAAATTGATGTCTGTAAATCTTCTGGGAACCCTCACTTAATGTTTTGTGGCCCACAAAGAGGTCCCGACCTCAACTTTGGAACCACTACATACGATGAAATATTAACAACATTCTGCACAGAAAATATTCTCATGTTGATTCTGAGGGATGTTCCATGGGTCAGCTGGGTTTTTAGAGTTTTACAATTAGCTTTTGCTAAAATTTTAAGCGCGTTAGTGCTTTAGAGTAAAGGGCTCGACACACGGGAGGCGACGTCGCTCGCTCTCCATTCATTTCCTATAGAAGTTGTGCGATGAGGCGACAATCGCTTGCCCTCCTCCAGCTAAGCAACTGGCAAAAATAGTGCATGTGAAATTTCACGCTCGTACACGTAGAC
>NW_013952840.1:147917-149583 GCF_001266775.1 Austrofundulus limnaeus | reverse complement strand
ATTCGCAACGCTGCGATCGCTATCGTGTCCCGTGTGTCGGGTTTCACCCTGGCTGCGATGACAGCCGTTAATCGCTGTAGTTTGTCGCTTCCTGTGTGTCGAGCCCTTTAGGGGAGCTAAATATTAAAGTTAGTGCTTTAGGGTTAGTGCAACTAATTTTTAGATTAGTGCTGCCCACCACTGCTAATGAGCAACCTGTCACAAAATCTAATATTTAATTTAGAAGTGTTACAGATAAAGAAAGCCAGTTTACCTGTATGACGTGTGCTTTAACTCACTGATGACCTGTGCCAGCTGAGCGTGTGTTCTGGATGCGTAGATGATCTTTGGAACATCTGTATAAAACACTGAACGACAGGAAAAACAGATCAGTCAGAGGATTTTCTCCACCGGGGAAGTTCTGAATAAAAACTGTAACACGTTGATAAGAACAGAACGAATCCACGCACTCGGTTTATCTCCGTCCGGAGCAGCAGCCGTCCCCCAGGAGGCGGGGGGCGTTTTTGAAAACATCTCCTCCCCGTTCATCCGGCTGCGAATCTTGCGAGCAGAGATGTCGTCTCTGAAGTGCTCCCTCCACGCCAGCGTGGCGCACAGCAGACACAGGGTCTTACCGGTGCCCGTGGGACTCTCCAGAACGCCGTTCTCCTTCTGCAGCAAACAGGAAGTCCAACAAACTCAGGTCACTCAATAATCTGACAGTTAGATTCTCACATGTTTCTAAGTTTATTTAGTTAAAAATATTACAGCTACTGACTCCAGAAACTGTGAAAAACAGAAACAAACTAAAATATCAGAAGTTATTGATAATTAGCAGGACTGAGAGTCTTTGAAGAGCTTAAAGAGAATTAAAACTATTTAATTCAGTACAACACAATGGTTTTTAAATGGATTTAAGCTGCTGATAAAGATCAAATCCAGCATATATTAACTAACTTTAACCAAAACTAAGGCTGAAAACAAAACAGAATAAAGATTTTACAAATAACAAACAGCTTTAATGATTCTTTTAGTAAAGAATAATGCAGTCCGTGGCTGAACTGTCTCCTTTTTAAACTATAAAGATTTATAATCAGAGAGATTTGTATCAAACTGCTGGAACCTGCAGCTTTTTGTTTTCTTTATAAACCGATGAGAAAAAACAGAAACAGGAACTCACATTCTTCAGACACTGCAGGACTTTTCTCATGTAGTCTTTTTGACATTCATACGGAGTAAAAGGAAAATCAACCGTCACTCCGTTCAGCTCCAGCGAAGGCATCTCTGTCCTCAAGCTAACAGCAGCTTAAATATTTAAATTTAGATAAGATTATCTCCGCGTTAAAACATCTAAAACAGATCAATAAAGGCTAAACTCTCCAATAAAACCAAGCACGTAAGAAAAAGTATAAATATCTGAAACAGAATCAGTTTGAGAAAACTTCATRATGAATGTAAACTTCATTAGCTTCGCGCCAGCAGCTTTTTCTTCTTCTTCTCCTGTTTGTTTCTTCTTCTTCTGTTTAATGTCGGTAGGAAACATGTCGCGTGACCGCCCCCTGCTGGCAACAAGAAAATGACCTGGCAAAAATTAAATTAAATTAAATTAAATTAAATTAAATTAAATTAAATTAAATTAAATTAAATTAAATTAAATTAAATTAAATTAAATTAAATTAAATTAAAT
>NW_013952840.1:145886-147717 GCF_001266775.1 Austrofundulus limnaeus | reverse complement strand
TCCATCCATCCATCCATCCATCCATCCATCCATCCATCCATCCATCCATCCATCCATCCATCCATCCAAAATTAATAATGTATTATAAGATCAAACTAAAAATAACTTGTTTTTATTTTTGTCTGTTAAAAAAGGTCAAACATTTTAACACATTTACAAAAAATGAACAAGAACGAGAGATTTTCCTAAACTCAAAACTGCTCACAGAAACAGTTCGAAGTTTTGACTCAGTTCTCCGTTCAGTCAGGAAATTCTTTATTTATTTATTTATTTTTTCAGGATGTGTTGAAATATCTCACTAAATGTGACGAAACCTAAAACGACGATGTGAGTCAGAGCGTGTTACAGATGTGTTGGATGTTTGTTACTCCAGGTGAAGCTTTGAGCTCCGATCATGAACCCCCAGCAGAGTTCAGGTGGTGAGATGAGGCACAAATATTTCAGTACATTTCATAAAACAATAACAACATGTGAGTATGAACACGGTACTTCCTGCGAACACATAAAGCAGCGTGTTGGTCCAGAAGGCGAACAAGTAAATGATTCTGTGGCAGTGAGAGGCCACAGGAAGTGACAGTTCTCCTTTTGTTGTCCTGTTCTTGCTGCTGAAAACCAAAGTTTGAATCAATCCTCCTAAAGGCCGGCTGTGGTTCTGGTTCTGGTTCTGTAAGGTCAGGCTGCTGTCAGGAGCAGGAGGAACGTGGATCCAGCTGCTGTTTGAGTCTGTTGTGTTTCTGTCATATCTGGGAGGATAGATGGAGTAAACCTGGTAACTGCCTGCAAGCAAAAGAACAAAGTGAAAACAGTTGTTTTACAACATTCAGACACATGAGAATGGTTTTATAAAAACACCAACATCTAAGAATCATAGTCATGAAAGTTGTTTTATTTAAATCAACAGTTGTATTTGATCAAAACCACTGAGCAGGTCAGTCATTTCATTAGTTTCTTTCCAGCAAAAATGATTCTGTTCCAAAAAGCTGAAATAAAACTGTTTTATTTTGTTTCTGAATAAAACAAAAGCCAGTAAAATGTAACTGATCGACATTAATTTGTAATGATTTAATTTTCACATATTTAAATACAAAATGCTGAATCAGTATTTCAAATATTTTGCTACTTTCAGCTAACTTTTGATATCTTATTCTAGTTAACATTTTGCTACTTTTTACTTTTAGCCATCTACAGAAGACTGACCAAAGAGGAACCAGGTGAAGAAGATGAGCAGCAAGGTGAAGATGAACAGAACCCAGATGGTCGGGCGCGGTGATCCCTTACAGACGACCATCGGCAGAAAAAACACGGCCATCATCAGCAGAGTCCAGATCCCAAAAACCATCACGTAGACTGGGATGAGTGGTGCAGCTGGACACTCAGACAGATAGACTGCTCCTGTGGAGGAAGACATCAGAAAACTGGTCATCAGACATCCAGTGGTTCATGAGAACCACTAATTTAACACAAAAACACTCAAATACAGGAACTTCAAACATTGTCAGCTTCTAAAAAACAGTCAAACAAACCAGTGAAATAAAGCAGTGAAATAAASCAGTGAAATAAAGCAGTGAAATAAACCAGTGAAACAAACCAGAGAAACAAACCAGTGAAATAAACCAGTGAAACAAACCAGAGAAACAAACCAGTGAAATAAACCAGTGAAACAAACCAGAGAAACAAACCAGTGAAATAAACCAGTGAAATAAACCAGTGAAATAAACCAGTGAAATAAACCAGTGAAATAAACCAGTGAAACAAACCAGTGAAACAAACCAGTGAAATAAACCAGTGAAAAAAAAACCCAGTGAAATAAACCAGTGAAACAAACCAGAGA
>NW_013952840.1:136274-144444 GCF_001266775.1 Austrofundulus limnaeus | reverse complement strand
AGTGAAACAAACCAGAGAAACAAACCAGTGAAATAAACCAGTGAAACAAAACCAGTGAAACAAACCAGTGAAATAAACCAGTGAAACCAAACCAGTGAAACAAACCAGTGAAACAAACCAGTGAAATAAACCAGTGAAACAAACCAGTGAAATAAACCAGTAAAATAAACCAGTGGAACCCAGAATCTTACCTAAGCTGATCTGGACGAGGGGGAAGCTTGACAGCAGAAGGATGGTGAATCCTGCAGAGAATAATGATATAAATCTAGTTGTTTTAAATGTTTATGGTCGTCATGGTGACACAGACACACACCTGCACCRAGCAGATCACAGAAACTGCTCCTGCTGAAACCTCCTGCCATCGTCTACAGGTTTTACAATCTGCAGATTAACGATCTTCTCAGATCAGATCTTTGCTCCGACAGGGAAGAACTGATTTCCTGTCAGAGCACGTCTCCACGCTTCATTTCAAGAATTTAATTTATTACCAAACCCAGAGAAGTTTCCTGTGTTTCATCAGTGTCACTGCGTTGTTCAGTGTGTGGGGCTGAAGCTGTCATCATTAACAATGACCTCATCATTACTAATAATGACCTCATCGATGGCACAACAGTGGTTAACAGGTGAAAGGCAAATATGAAGCAGAACAAATGAAACTCCTGAACCCAGAGTTCATTATGAAAGGCGAGTGTGTAACCACCAGCTGTTTGTCTGTTAGACAAATATTTCATGAACTATTGGCTGGATTTTA
Source organism: Austrofundulus limnaeus (assembly GCF_001266775.1). Classification (NCBI taxonomy): domain Eukaryota; kingdom Metazoa; phylum Chordata; class Actinopteri; order Cyprinodontiformes; family Rivulidae; genus Austrofundulus; species Austrofundulus limnaeus. Next base: position 143,693 of record NW_013952840.1, on the reverse strand, counting down.
AGTTAATTTTTTAATGATTTGTGGATGTGTGTCTACAACCGCTTAACTTTAAGAGTCAGTTCAATTCAAGATGGCTGCCACAGCTAATCAAACTTGACAAACACAAAAATGGCAAAAGGACCACTCAGAGATATCGAGCTGAAACCCAGTGTGGTACTGGTTGAGAGTAATCCCCAAGACACACTCTGAAGGCTGACTAATTGTGCAACATCTTTGTTAAACCCTTTGATATGCTTAAGTTAACATAGTGACTGTCTGTTAGCAAAATATCTCATGAATCACTGGGTGGATGTTGATGAAACCCTCAGAGTTAAGTTTTATTCACTGCTTCAATTCAGTCTTATTAGCTAAAATCTTGACATCTGCATTGTGGGCAGCAAGTCCTTAAATATTTGGTCAAAAAACACTGAAGATCCATGGGGAACTGAAGAAATGGAGAAAAGGAGATTCTTTGCTCTGATTGGCTGTTGGAGCTTTCCCACTTCCTGCCTCTGGTCACGTGACCCGTCACCCGCAGAGTCGCCTGACTGAGCTGCTTGTTCTCTGGATCTGCAGGTAAACAAAAAACTCTTAAATTTACCGAGGGTAAAWWTTTTTTAAGCTTAGCGACTCGAACCGGTTTGACACGAACTTTCTCGGTTCCGTTAACCTCAGTAAACACGCCAAGGAAGATTTTGTTTTGTTTTATTGCAGGTAAATCAAAGAAAACAGATAAATACTTCAAAGAATTACAAGCTTTAATACCAAAGAATCGGTTGTACGGCTTAGATGAACCGAGTCGACATTTTATTTATTTATTTATTTGATTATTGAAATTTAAATATACAAAAATGACTCATTCACTTATAATTACATAGTAATAAACCGAACTGAAGTCATTTTATTTTGAAAAACCTTTTGTTTATGGTCACAAAACTGTTATAAATGTGAAAAAATAACTTTATTTTGCACTTAATGTGATTACACGTTTCATATCATAAAATATGACCTCATTTTGTGACCTTGTAAGGTGTTTTTAAAAAATAATAATAAAACTGCAATCAAAGATCTTCAAATAAAAAGATGAGTCACTACTTTAACTATTTGGTAAAACTTGTCTGAAGTGAGGATATTCTGTGCACAAATCTTAACCCAATGCTTATTATCTCCTGTCGCTGAAAGGTAAAAAGGCAGGCGATAACGTTTTTTGCCTCGGGGTGTTTGTTAGCAAAAATGCTCCTGAACTACTGGATGAGTTTTAATGAAACTCTCGGAACAAAATAATCATAAGATCTTTGCATACAACTGATTCAAGATGGCCGCCACAGCCGTGCAGTTTTAACCGACTCTATAGTCAATAATGGCTCTAACTCCGTCAGTTTTACTAACAAGCTACAATTTGTTGTGGTAGTAGCTGAGAGTCATCCCGAAGACATACCAACAGATTGTGTTTGTGAGTTAGGGACTACAAATTTCACAACATTAGATGATTTTTGATTTTATTTCTGTTTTGTAAAAAAAACCAGGAAGGAATCATGTCTGCGGAGAAGCTGGAGGAATGTCGGCAGCGCATCCGAACGCAGCTGGACGACGTCGTGAACTTCTGGCTCAAATATTCCCATGACACCGTCCACGGGTACCGCATAGATTTGTGATTTCAGCATTCCTAAATAGTGACAGTCTAAATATTCTTCTTTAGCTAGTCTTTTGCAACATTTAGCTTATAGCTGTTTTTATAGCTATTGTTCCGCTTGTTTTAGCTGTCCTTCCTTAGTTCTCCTCAACTTCAAATTCTTTAGCAAATTTTCAGCCGTCGTTCATCAATCAGACTGTTTTTTTTTTAAAGAACATCCCATTCATTTACAGAGAGGGGGCGTGGCTTAAAACTAGAGGAGGCTCCTCCCTTGTGACTTCAGCTTCCAGGTTTTGGTTCTGTCTTCAGTTTTAACATGTGAGCCATCACATCAAACTGAGGGTTAAGTCAGGTTTGGTCAGAATAATCTAAGTATATCTTCAGATTTCTGCTATTTAAGCTACATTTTCATCCTGAGGTAATCCTGAGATCATCTATTCCAGAGATAAGTCTTGGTTTGTCCTTCTAATCAGTATAACTCATTGATATTTGATCTGAATTCTCATTTTATGTTATTTTAATGAGGAATTTTTAATTTAATTTTAAAGAGAAAACCTAAAAAAGATTGGATGGATTGATTCAGGAGCTGGAAAGCTTAAAAAAAACTTTAGCAAGTTCGCGGGAAAATGACAAAAAAAGGCTATTTGATTTAAAATAATGTTTTTTGTTGCTGCTGCTCAAAGAAAGAGCCCCAGAAACTTCTTTAAGATTATATTTCAGATATTTCATTGAATCAACTCGTTTGATGCGATGCTTCGATCCCGTTCACTTCCTGTTTCAGGGGCTTCTTCACGTGTCTCGCGCGGGACGGGAGCGTTTACGATGAGCTGAAGTACGTCTGGCTGCAGGGCAGGCAGGTCGGTCCCCGGTCGGGTCCAACATTCAATCCATGGAACCGGGTTCTGAGGGGATGTTTTTCCTTCACAGGTGTGGATGTACTGCCGCCTCTATCGGACCGTGGACCGGTTCAGAAGACCTGAAATCCTTGAAGCAGCTAAAACCGGTGAGTTTCAACTGTTTTTATCAGAAAAACACTCATCTCCTTTTCTTTACAAACTAATTATACAAGTTTTTTTTTCATCGCTTCAGGGAATGCTAGTTTTGTTTTTGTCTGGGATAAGTTTGAATGTTTATGTTTTATCTAAAAAAGTCTATTGCAAAACAGCAGTTGCTACATCCTTGTAGCAGGAGGCTATATCTATTCCTAAGCCAGCTATTTTTCTGATTAATGATAGGCAGGCACCGCTAACTGAGCAGCTTAGCATTGGAGAGGCTAGCAACTAGTATGCCTAGGCCAATGATCTACTGAACTGCCAACTCTGTCCACTAGTCGCTAGCCTCTCTGATGCTAACTCCAGCTTATCCATGCTAGTTGCTAGCCTCAGATGCTAACGCCAGCTTACTCATGCTAGTCACTAGTCTCTCTGATGCTAACACCAGTTTATACATGCTGGTCGCTAGCCTCTCCGATGCTAATGCCATCTTATCCATGCTAGTCGCTAGCCTATCCAACGCTAATGCCAGCTTATCCATGCTATTCCCTAGCCTCTCCCATGCTAACACCAGCTTATCCATGCTAGTTGCTAGCCTGTTTGATGCTAACTACAGCTTATCCTAGCCTCTCAGATGCTAACACCAACTTATACATGCTAGTCGCTAGCCTCTCCAATGCTAACGCCAGCTTATTCATGCTAGTCACTAGCCTCTCTGATGCTAACACCAGTTTATACATGCTGGTCGCTAGCCTCTCAGATGCTAATGCCAGCTTATCCATGCTAGTTGCTAGCCTCGCTGATGCTAAATCCAGCTTATCCATGCTAGCCGCCAGCCTCTCCATGTTATGTTTCGTCTGGGTTCATGTTTTTATTTTGACTTTATTCTGATTTTTCTGTCCTGTTCGTCTGTTTTCTTCCTCCTGTTTGCCTTTGCTCCAGCCCCGCCCACTCACACCTGATCCTCATGTTTCTCCCCCAGGTGTTCCCTGTTTGTGCTCATTAGTCTCACCTTTATATTCTGTGTCCTGTCTTCACTTCCCTGTCGGGTCATTCTTTGGTTGTGTTCAGTATTGTGCCTTGTCCTGTTTTGCCACGTTACTCAGAGGCTTTTGAGCTGCCCAGTCAGCACCTTTTGTTTAAATAAATTCTTTGTTTTTTGGAGCTTTGATACTGCCTGCATCATGGGTTCATTCCTGACTGAAAATCATAACACTCCAATGCTAATGCCAGCTTATTCATGTTAGCCACTAGCCTCTTTGATGCTAACAAAAATGAATAGTCTCCTTCTCRTTTACCAGCTCCAGCCTCTCAGTTAGCGGTGCCGGTCTATCATTAATCAGATCAATAGCTGGTTGAGGAATAGCTATAGCCTCCTGYTACATGGATGTAGCAACCACTGGTTGCGTAATAGTCTTATTTTTGTCTCTCATACCACACCATATGTTGTATGTTTTTGTCCTCAATTTCTCTCTGATAAAACCCTGCAGGAGGAAGACGATTATTATTTTATGATTAACCTGTTAGCAGGTTTCTGTCTTGTGCCTCGGCCAGTTATTGACTAACAACATATCTTAMAGCAGCTGATCTGATCCTCATCAGGTTGTTTTATTCCTCCGTCCCTCAGATGACATCATTTTTGTCTTTGTTTGAAGCATCTAACTGTTAAACCAACACGACTCTGATCTGTTTTCCTCACAGGAGCTGAGTTCTTGAGGAAGTTCGCTCGTGTGTCCAGCAGCGGCGGTCAGTGGAAATGTGCTTTCTGCCTGACGAGAGATGGGAAAGCCGTTAAAGTCCAGAGGACCATCTTCAGCGAGTGTTTCTACGTCCTGGCCATGGACGAGCTGAGCAGGGTGACCGGGGACGCAGACCTGCAGGTACGAACAGACACCTCCCCTCACGGTGGCGGCGCTCCCTCCTTTCTCTGATTGGCCGTCCTCTGCTGGGCTGTTGTTCTAGCTGGAGGCCGAGCAGATGATGGAGCAGCTGATCCACTGGGTCCGGGTGGACTCGTYGGGTCTGGGCCGGCCCCAGCTCCCAGGAGAAGTTCCCACCAGCAGCATGGCGGTCCCCATGATGCTTCTGTGTCTGGTGCAGCAGGTGTCCGAGGGCCGGCCGGACGCCAAGCAGAAGTACGCCGAGCTGGGCCGATGGTGTGTCCAGCAGATCCTGCAACACATCCAGGTCTGTGGACACGTCAAACACACGTTCTGCACACGTCCATCACACATCCTTTACACGTCCAACACACGTCCATTACACGTCCAACACACGTCCATTACACGTCCAACACACGTCCAACACATGTCCAACACATGTCCAATACACGTCCAACACACGTCCAACACACGTCCAGCATACGTCCATTACACGTCCAACACATGTCCAACACACGTCCAACACACGTCCAACAAGACTGGTCAACTGAAATCCTCCTTTAAAGAGAAAAATAAGTCTTTTATCTCATCATGAAGACTGTTCTGATCAGGTCAAAGGTCAAATCTTCCTGCTACCTCCTGTCTGGGGTCACAGGGGTCACTGGGGTCATAGGGTTCACTGGGGTCACTGGGGTCACATTGGACATGTGAAAACACTGTTCAGTCAAAGTTAAACATGAAATGTTGAATTCATTACAACTGGCTCTTTGAGGGCCACCATAACGCTCATGTGGCCCCCTGTGAAAATGAGTTTGTATCTCAGATAAGTACATAAAAAGTAAACTGGAAGTATACTTCCAGTTTACTTTTTTTAGTAAACTGTCGTGGACACGTTTATTAAAAATGCAGAAACACGTTGAAATAAGTGCACAGAAAAAAGAAGTCTGCGTGTATGGTCGGTAATTATTTAATTCTGGGCGAACAATGAACAGAAAACAATCATGGAGGTCTGTTGAATGTGGCCACCGTCATCAGATGGCAGACCAATGATATAACCTCATGTTAACACCATGTGACAATGTACAACCAATCACAATCCGCCTCATGTTACTATCAGCCAATGACAGCTCTCAGCTCAAAGAGTTAACATATCGCGCAAGAGAGGTCAGTCCGATGCTGGAGTCCTGACGTCTGGAACAAACGGATCAAGAGCCGACATAAGTTATCATAAGATATGAGCAGTGGACAGTGTCAAGGTGACACAGATATAAATAATTAGTCCATGACAATCCCTCCTCTTGAGTAAACAATACTCAAAACCAAAAGTTTTTTAACTCTTTAATTTATTTTAGGTTTAAAATTAGTATACTTAAAGGATACTTGCATATATTACATTTTGGTCAGGGTAAGGTAAATAAATAATGTCTGTTTTTCACAGTAAATGTTTCTCAAACTGTAACATTCATGTGGATATTGATTAAGGAAATGAATCTTTATTATGGGATAAATCTTGTACCAGCAGGAAGTGAATTTGAATTGCTCAGATTGAATCTGAATGTGCATAATTTGAAATTGAATGCATTGGTTTGAAAATAAATTTCACTAAATTGAAACTGAATTTAAAGTTTTTAATTTGAATTAATTTGCTTTGAAACTGTATTTTAGTTTATAAAAAATTCAGTTTGACTACTTTCACTTTCAGTTCCAAAGTTCAGATGTTTGTGTCACATCCTGGTCCTTGAGAAAGCCAGGCAGAGTAATCAAACACAGATCCACAGATTTATGTTTCACTTTGGTGAAGTTTCCCTTCTGGATGTAACAGAGTTGATGCAATCCACTGTAAAAGTGACAAAAACAGACAAAGTTATTTTATTGCAGTGATTAATTTGACCTATATGTAGAAAATGTTACATTTACATCACATCATGGATCACATATTGATCAGATGCTGCTGCTGACTGATCCATGATGTAAATGTAACATTTCTACATATAGGTCAAATCTCATACTTTATATCTAATATTTATGTTCAGGAGTTCAAACTCTTTTTTTAAAGTTTTTAAAATAAACTTCAGGAAGTTTTCACCTGTTGTGTCTGTTAAAGTCTGATTTAAATCTGTTTCTTTCTGATCGGATGCAGAGAGACGGAGCGGCCATCTTGGAGAACGTTTCTGCAGACGGAGAGGAGCTGCCCGGTTGTTCTGGTCGGCTGCAGAACCCGGGTAAGCTCCTCTGCTGGTTTCCTGTCCGTGGCCCGGCTCAGCGTTTCATTTGTGTGGTTTCCCTCCCGCTGACTCAGGACACGCTCTGGAGGCGGGCTGGTTCCTGCTGCGCTTCGCCGCAGAGACGGGAGACGAGCAGATCCAGGAAACGGCCGTGGAGAAGTTCGTGGAGCTCCCGTACGCCGGCGGCTGGGACGCAGAGCACGGCGGTCTGTTCTACTTCCTGGATGTGGAYGGCCGCTGCCCCACGCAGGTGAGGCCCCGGCCTGTCGGCCGCTGAGCTGCAGGTGTTTCCAGGTGTGCCGAGCTGAGGCTGTTTGTGTTTGAGCAGCTGGAGTGGAGCATGAAGCTGTGGTGGCCTCACTGCGAGGCTCTCGTGGCCTTCCTCCTGGCCTACAGTCGCACCAGGAGACCCCAGCTGCTCCACAGCTTCCTGCAGGTGTATGATTTCACCTTTAGCCACGTGAGTCCAGTCCTCCCTCACCAACAGCTTGCACTGATCCAGACCCCAGACCCCAGACCTGTTGAAAACCTGATCTCCTGTTTCTGTTCCTGCTCAGTTCCCTGATCCTGAGGGCGGGGAGTGGTTCGGATATCTGACTCGAGAAGGACAAGTAGCTTTGGATTTTAAAGGAGGTCCATTTAAAGGTGAGTGAAACCTGTGACACTTATTTATTTATTTATTTATTTATTTATTTATTTATTTATTTATT
>NW_013952840.1:133091-135421 GCF_001266775.1 Austrofundulus limnaeus | reverse complement strand
TTTAGCTATCACTCTGCTATGTTTAGCTTTTAGCTATCACTCTGCTATGTTTAGCTTTTAGCTATCACTCTGCTATGTTTAGCTTTTAGCTATCACTCTGCTATGTTTAGCTTTTAGCTATCACTCCACTGTGTTTAGCCTTTAGCTATCACTCTGCTATGTTTAGCTTTTAGCTATCACTCCACTGTGTTTAGCCTTTAGCTATCACTCTGCTATGTTTAGCTTTTACCTACAACTCTGCTATGTTTAGCCTTTAGCTATCACTCTGCTATGTTTAGCTTTTAGCTATCACCCTGCTACATTTAGCATTTAGCTATCACCCTGCTACGTTTAGCCTTTAACTATCACTCTACTATGTTTAGTCTTTAGTTATCACCCTGCTATGTTTAGCCTTTAGCTATCACCCTGCTATGTTTAGCCTTTAGCTATCACTCTGCTATGTTTAGCCTTTAGCTATCACCCTGCTATGTTTAGCCTTTAACTATCACCCTGCTACGCTTAGCCTTTAGATATCACTCTCCTATGCTTAGCCTTTAGCTATCACTCTGCTATGTTTAGCCTTTAGCTATCACTCTGCTACATTTAGCCTTTAGCTATCACTCTGCTACGCTTAGCCTTTAGATATCACTCTGCTATGCTTAGCCTTTAGCTATCACTCTGCTATGTTTATCCTTTAGCTGCCACTCTGCTACATTTAGCCTTTAGCTATTACTTTGCTATGTTTAGCCTTTAGCTAACACCCTGTTATATTTAGCCTTTAGCTATCACTCTGCTACGCTTAGCCTTTAGCTATCACTCAGCTATGTTTAACCTTTAGCTATCACCCTGCTATGTTTAGCCATTAGCTATCACTCTGCTACATTTAGCCTTTAGCTACCACTCTGCTACTTTATTTTTAGCTGCAACTCTGATACTTTTAGCTACAGTTTTGCATCTTGTTTCCATTGATTTGTTAATTTCAGCTTTATCATGTATTTTGCTACCTGTAGTTACAGTTTTGATGATTTTAGCTACTATTTATGGTTTTAGCTAATGTTTTGATCGTTTTAGTTGATATTTTGCTTTTATAATTTTCCACTCAGTCTCAACTTTTTCAGCTTTGCTGTATTTTCCCAGAAAATGTCTTTCTTTCTGGATGAAGTCRTGATATTTAGTGTTTTCTGTCAGAGATTCTTTCTGCTCCACAGCAGGAAGTACTGCTTCCTGTGCTCACAACAGAATTATTTAAAAACATTTTTAAACCAACGCCACCTTAGGGTCTCTAACTCCTTCACAGCTGTTTTATTGTTTCTGTCTAAAAGGGAAATATCTTTAAACACTGTACATTTTATTTTGAGCTGCTCTGGAACTCAAACAYGATCAGACTTGATGTTTTCATCGCTCCAGTTTCCCTCTAAAAGGTTATATTTTTTACCTTTATGTGTTTGTAATGAAAGAGATAAACAAAAAACAATAATCTGTTTTATAATATGCCTACATGAATATTTCATTAACACTTTAACCTCCTCAATGAAAGATTAAATGTATGATATTAAAGTTTTTAATTGGGTTTATTTGTGATTAATCTTCTGTAGAAACTCTGCTCCTGCTCTTTAACRTTGGATTTTAGAGGGTAAAAAAAGAAAAAAATTAATGAAAAATGTGCAAAGTTTTAATCAACAGCTGTAGATGCACATCCAGTGATTACTCTTTTTTTAAATAAAAATTTGTTATATTTAGTGAAAACCTGAGAATATAAAGTGTTGTTGTAATGACCAGAGTCAGGCTGTAGGGGGAAGCATGACGTCATTCACAGGCCCAGTTCGTTTGATCAAAAGCGTAGAAGAAGACAAGCATCAACACACAGGTGCTACAAGAGAAGCTAACGTAAAAAAAAATCCGTTTAAAATGAAAAACGCGAGAATTACAGACGACAGCAGCAATCAGTCCGATGAAGAGTCGTTTCTGGAAAGATAGAGACGGAAACAACAATGGCGGTGTTTTTTACGTCTTTACGTTTCCAACGGGACCTCACATAGAACTCAGCACATAGTCGGGGCCAGCTTCCAGGAATTATCCTAGCCTCTTTAATGTGAAATTTTCAGGATTTTACCCAAAATTATCCGGAGATAAACGGTTTGAGGAGAAACAACATGGACGCTATCTACAGGTAGGACACCTCATTAAAAATACTTGAACTTTGACCTTATTTGATTTTTAAAAAAAAACGTTTAAAGAATTTAAAAAAGCAAACTTTTTTGGGCATTCAAAAACCAAACAATGAGGAAATTCTAAAGAGGACCTTAATATTTTTCTCATTTTCCAAACAAAATATTTTATAAAGTGTTTGT
>NW_013952840.1:122625-133046 GCF_001266775.1 Austrofundulus limnaeus | reverse complement strand
CTTTTGTATTTATATTACAATACATGATTCAAACAAACAAATAGTGGACTCACTCAGTTCTGCTAATCCGCTAACAGTGGAACTAGCTTCTTCTCTTTTTATTTATTTATTTTATTTATGTTATTATTTTTTGCTAACTTTGGAAACCATTAATGGACTGGTTAGCTTCCACTAAATTATGATCAGCCAGTTTTAAGTCCACTAAAAAATTCACAGGTGGAAAAACTTCTATTTTGGTGCCATTTATCCTGAGTTAGCATGTAGCATCTTTAGCAGCTAAACTTCAAACTAAGAGCATCAAAAAGAAATAAAACAACTTAACCCTGCTAAACCTTGTTTAGCGTTAGCATAGCTCAGATTCCTGTTTAATGGATTAGTGTTTAGTGAAGCTAACTGTTTGGTTAGCGGTTCCCACCACTGGGAGTCAGCGTTATTTACCAGCAGCGCTAACTCTCGTTACGTTTCTGTGTTTCAGTAGGACCAGCGTGTTCTACCAGGCGATGCCGGCTGTTGGAGCTGATGGAAAGAACATCATGAAGCTGATYCCGGTCAAACGGGTCAACGGACAGTTTTATCAGTCTGAGTCGCCACAAAGAGACGTCTCCATCTACAACCACGTCTCACCTGTTCACACGGCTCATAAGAGCGCCGTGACGCTGCCGAACAATCATCAGTTCAKCAGGAAGCAGGTTTCTGCTGCGAACGCCTCGTCCAATCAGGTCCATCCTGCWCATCGGGACTCAGAGGGTCCGCCTCAGCAGCAGGGGCCCAGTTTAACAGCCAGACTTCCTCAGGCCSTGGTCCCTTCACCGGGACCGCCGCATCAGCTTCCTGTGACGGTGAAATCTCCAGCCCTCCCCAGAGGACAGTTCCTGAAGACGCCCCCCAACGCACCGGTCCAGAGAGTCCCGGCGTCCCAACTGTCCCCGGAAATCAAAGACCAGGTCTTTACGTCTTCCAGCAGCTCCGCCTCGCCGACGGTGGTCTACGTGTCCCCCGTAACCACMGTGGATCCAGGTGCGCCCGGACCACCCGAACGCCCGTCGAACACCAAGACAGGTGGGTCCCCTTCCACCGGAGCCAAACCACGGCTGAAACTGGTCCCCAAGTTCTCAGCCAGACCCCACAGTCCCATCAGGTGGGTGTTAGAAGGAGCGGAGGGTCCTCCGTCGCAGACCCCTCACAGACAGACAGAAAACGCTCTGGTGGTCTTCGACGGGAGGGTTTTCTTTGTGGCCAATAAGAACGGCTTGTCCTTAAAGTCCACCGCAGCGGGACAAACCGCCATCCCCCCATCCCCCGACCCCCCGGCGCCTCCAGCAAGTCGGGACAGGCGAGGTCCGAGCGACTCGCAGGATGTGATCGACCTGTGCGGCGACGACGACGACGCTCAGAAGGACACGCCCCCGCAAGCTCCGCGCCCCCGTCCGGACGAGGACAACGTCATCTTCGTCTCGTACATCCCTCCGAAACCCGACTCCGTACGGACGGTCCCGCCCGAGGTCCCGGCTCAGGGAGAYGGGGGACAGCGGGGGACGCTGGTCTGCAGAGAGACGGATCTTTGTCGTCCAGCTGGGAGACAGCGCAGCGTCCCAGACYTGCAGCTGGACACGCAGACAGGAAGTCCTGCAGGTCCCAGCAGAGAGGAGGAGTCTGCTCAAACAGCACCGGTGAGACCACTTCCTGTTCCCAGGTTCTGTTGTTGTTTTTTTCTACAGGATGATCAGGAGTGTTTGTYATAAAACATCTAAACCAGAGATTCTTAACGCWTGTGGGCCGTGAGCGCCACSTTGAGGGCCTCAAACGAACAACAGTTTTTAACGTTGGGCCACAGAGGGTCGTGGGACGATTTTGAATAAKGTGCAATACACTTTCTCACCACTAGTAGCAGTAGTGTGCCACTCAGATGTTTAACAACTTTTTAATATGTAGAAGAAGAACCTTAGAAACCTGCTGAGAATGGAAACTTATTTTAAATGAAAAGTAGAAGCAAAAATGAAAGTAACTCATCAAAAAACACCAAAGTTTGTCTCTAATATGAAGAGCAGCTTATTGTTCTACAATGCATTATTTTAAAAGGTCAAAACATGATCAAATACAGTTACAGATACAGCTATATTTTAATTTGCAGTTTAAATTAATTTTTGAAGTTTATTTTTAAACATTTTAATGTATTTTAAAGAAAATTTAAACTTGTCAAAAAGCTGTTGTTACTGTTATTGTTCATCACTAATATGAAGAGCAGCTTCTGATTACAAAAGTTTAAAAAGGATTTATTTTCATTTGCAATTTATCAAATTTATTTTTACAGTTTTTTATTTGAACCATTTACATTTTGATTGTATTTATTTCATGACCACAATTTTATTTATTTAATTGTCTATTTTTGTTGTTGTTTATGTTAAAAATATATATTTTTGTGCTGATAAGCCTGAGTGGTCTGTTGACTGACCTTTTGTTTAAATAATTATGTGCAGGTTACATTATAAAATAATCATGCCTTGTGATTATTTGACAGGAGTTTTACTTTTTAACTGTAAGTGTATTTAATTTAGTTATGTTAGTTATGATAGTTTAGTTATGATGTAAATACAATAAAAGTTAAACCAAGATTTAGAATAATTATCATGTTGATCCATATGGTAATGTCTGACTGGGCCTCGTGCCTCTTTATGTTCAGATTGGGCCCCGAGGTCAAAAAGGTTAAGAAGCCCTGGTTTAAAGCTTCCAGTTAATTTACAGTTAAAGATAATTAAACTGATCTGATCTTTACCAGCCTCTAAAATGATTCAAAAACACACAACAAAGTTATTATTTATTAAACATAGAAAGAGCCATAAAAATTATCACTAGAAAACACTWCAGTCACCCATCAAATATATTATTTTATCAGGTGAAATTATTAAAGTTCTATGAGTTGATTGATTATAATATTTTACAGGTTATAAGGCTCATAAATGTATATTACCTTTAAACAACCAATTAAGTTTTGTTAAGAGAGAAAGTTGTTATAATCTGAACAGGGTGGAGATGTTTGAGGGAGCGATATACTGAGGTCAAAAATGATCAATGTTTGTGTTTAAGACAATGATAAAAGTCACTTTGTTAAAGAAATATGAAACAATATAATGTGTATTAATACAAAATATTGGTCAACAAGGATTTGAGGTTTTTGTTTAGTTTTTCTTGTTTTGTAGATTATTATTGTTTAAAAATGTAATTTTGGGAGCAAAGATGCTCTGATACGAGTTTTTTTCTTCTTTCTGCCGCCTTTCATTTTATTTATTTGTATTTTTATTGTATATAAATTTGTTATTTTTAAAGAAATTAATAAAGTTAAAAAAATAAAAGAAATGTTTTCAGAAACTGTTGGTGCCAATCTTCGTTTCAGATTTAAAACATAAAACCACAGATCTTTGTCGACCCGCCTCAGTCTGACTTAAATCTGTTTTTATTTGCAGAAGTCTGAACTTCCTGCTCCCAGCCGGACGTCTCCAGCAGCACCAGAACCGGGTCAGAGGTCGGACCCCCAGCTGAGGAAGATGTTTGGGATCACAGCTGAGGTGAAGATTTACCTGCAGCAGGTGGACGGAGCAGCAGCAGCCGGCTGTGTCTCTGCACACTCCAAAACCCCGTCCCCCCGGGACTACTGCGGTCCAGGTGGACTTCCTGGACTTTCCAAACCGAACCCAGAACCTCCGTCGTCCCTGGAGAGCTGCCGCTCTRCTCTGAGGCGGTCCTCTGAAGCTCAGGCTGTGATTGGTTACATGGAACCAATAGATGAAGACATCTCCGATGAAAGCGAGGCCCGGTCCAAACCCAAGACCAAACCCGTCCCAGCGGAGACGCAGACGTGCGTGGACACCAGGAGGGTGGGGAGGACCAGGAAGCGCACCCTGTGTCCCTGCTGCGTCCCCGTCGCTCTCCATCCCGCCGTCAAGTTGGGCCTCCGGCTGGAGGAGCTGGAGGGGTGGACGTTCGTCTCAGAGCAGACGGCGAGACGAGCGGGACGGACTAAAGCGTCCAGGAAAGACGGACGGACGTCTGCAAAGGTCCGCTACAAGAACTGCAAGATCCACAAAGACCCGGGAGGACACGGTTTGTCCTCGACGTCTGTGGACTCATTCAAAACAAWTTCAGGGTAAAAAAAACTGACCTGATGAACTGTGGGGATAGAATTTAATAAACAAAATTATCTTTCAGAACAAAAGTCCCCACTTCCTGTTTTATTTTGAAAAGTCTGTAAAGACTGGATTTGATTTTAAAGTTACCCAATATGTCAAAAAGAAACAATCAGTAGGTCCTCTGCATGGTTCTTCTTTAGTGAAACGTTTCGTCTCTCCTCCAAGAGACTTCTTCAGTCTGATGAGTTTCAGGTGAACTCAGCCTTATAAGCTCCGCCTCCATCTGGTGGACAAACAGGTTAGTCACATGCAAAAGAGGACCATCGGCTAACAATAGGCTTGACTGGTTCTATTGTTCATAGAGGGTCATGTGTCCCATCACCTGACTTACTGGTTTGGATGCTGTGGTTCTAATGCTACGTTTACACCAAACGCGCCTCCATAAATCTCAAAACGCACGCATCTCGACGCTGGAGAGACGCATTTGATGTGAACGTATACTCACTTCTTTAGACGCTCGAGGGGAGGAGCCTTCTAAACCGTAGTTTTGATAACTTACCAAACGCCGACTTCCTCACTAATCGTCCTCCAGGTAAAGTCCCTTTTATTTCTATCACGATAACGGACACCTAAATGATCGGACTATCTCTTATTTTGCCTCCAAATTTTTGTATTTTGAAAGGAAAATCTAAAGAACGACTCAAATGTCTTTTGTTTATATTGTTGGAAAATTTGTGTTTTTTAAATGCAAATTATTTTCCGTATTTTTCAAACTCTATTTTAGTTTTAATCACCTTTTATAAACTATAATCCCTAAACTAATTTATAATTAGTTTACCACGAAGTTAACAAAAAAAAAACTATTTTGATGTTTTCCCAGCAGTATTTCCTGTTCTCCATGTTTTATTGAATGTTTACAGAAAATGACTTCTAAGATCAAACCCTGAAATGTTCACGTGCCTTCATCGAATGACTGAAACTTTACCTCCGAGATGTTTGTGTTTAAGTTGATGTTTTTAGAGCTCTACGTTTTATTTTATAAAGAACATCATATTAACATGTCGTTTTGTTCACATTTAGTTTTGTTTCTAAACGTTTTAGTTTCAAAATAAATACTAACAAACCTTTACTGACCTCAGTGTTCTGTAAGAAAACATTTGTTCACAAAAATTGAGAAAGTAAAAGTCAAAGTACTTTTACACACTCTCTAAGAAATAAACTGTTGAATTTACTGAACCAAACTGGTTCCACTAAACCAGGTTAACTGAGCGATATATGTTTATTCTTTGCTCAGTTTACTCAACTAGGCTCAGTGGAGCCAGTTAACATGACTTTAAATAAATTCAACTCTTCATTATTTTAGAACAGAAATTTCTTTCATGATGAGTTCAGATTATATTTAATTTATAACTAACTAGGTGTTAAATCTTAAAGAAGTAAAAATATMATTTTTAGCTTTAAAATGTAACAAAGCAAAAGTAAAAGTAGCTGTTTAAAAATAGTTGGTAAAATTTAGGGCTGTCAAATTAAAAGTTTTAATCTTTTAATTCCAAGGTAGCTGTGAATTAATCACGATTAATCTTAAACTTAATATAAAACTTTTGTAAAATTAATTACTTGAGTTATTACTCCTACATACTACTACTACTACTACAGTACTACATGAGGAACGGAAGATGGATACTAAGGTCACAGTTGTCAGCAAAACATAAATAAAATAAGCCATAAGAAGACAAAAAGAAAAAAAAACTACATAATGTGTTACACATGGAGGTTATTATTTATTTATTTAACCTTTATTCATCCAGGTAAACAGTTTGAGAACCACTTCTCATTTACAAACATCACCTGGCACTGAGTGCATTGTAAATGTAGGGGTTTTGGGTATATTCTAAAATGGATAATTTGTGAATTATTTAAATACGCAAATTATCTGACCTCGAGGCACCACGTTCGTAATTTGATCAAAAATTAACCCAGGTAAGAGACAAAAACCTGTAACTTTATTGTAATCAGTCTCACAATAAATGTACCCAAAATGGTTTGATGAGCCCTTGTCCTTATCAGAACCAATAATACTTTATCAAAACACAAAAGTGAGATTAACTTATGTTGGCACGTTCTCCACGGGCCATTTATTTACAGATTAAATGTATTTACAACTATGGCGAGTGATGAGTGATGACATGTTGAACCAGGTAAAACAGAGTTTGCAATCACAAGTGAATAAAAAAACAAACAAACAAATAAAACAAACCCTGAGAGGTGAGTTTGACGTTTGGAGWGAGGTGAGTTTTGCTTTTAGCTGGTTTTTAACTAAGGGGGTCCTAGTTAAATTAGGGAGAAAAATYGTTTAGTTTATCAAATCTCATACAAAGATCAGAATCAAATTACGTCTGAGCACCTGTGTGTCACCAGGACAAATGTTCACTTTTACCCTTTTGTTCTGCTGATGGCGGTACCAGAAGTAGGCGTCGGCTGACCGAAGGATCTCAGGTTATGTTCCCCAAAGAACTGCTTCAGTGTGGTGGCCGGTCGGACACTCAGGGTGTCTGTTCAGCTGCTGGTCCTTCAGTCAGAAAGGTGGGTGCTGAGCTGGTGACAACAGGGTCCGGTCCTCCCCAGGCGGCTGCAAAACTTCTTAATTTGATTTCAACTTTGTAGAGAAAAACAAACTAAAAACGACACATGAATTACAATTAGCTTATTTAACTTCTATAAAATCAAACTCAGATGTTGAGTCGATATTAAACGTTGGCTGTTCGTTCAACCAGCAGGAGATGCAGAAGGACCACCATCCTGCCCAGCCCATGGGGAGGGGCTGGCAGGATGGGCCTCTGCTGAGCTTCTGGAAAACTGTTTCTGACTTCTGATGTTGAAAAACTCTCTCTCTGTCTTCTTCTGTCCTTGTCTTCTAAGAAATTGGGAGTGTGCTAAGCTTTTTAAAACCTCTGTCATGGGCGGAGTCAAGGTTTTAGTTGGCCAATAAAAATGTTACACCTTATACAGGAAATGTTTTTTAACAAATCAAACCTAATTTGGAGGGAAAACTTTACTTCAGGACAAAGAAAAAGGGAGTGTTTTAGTTTAATTATCTTGCATCTAGTTAAAGGGAGAGACATCTGCTTRCCTCAGTAAAATAAGTGTCACAATTATTAAAATTCAAGTCCTAAGTTTCTAAGGATTAAATCATGGAATAAAACACACATCATCTTCAGGAAAACATTTCATCAAAACAATTAACACCACAATTCACACACCTATTGAATGGTTAACTAAGCAAAACTTAGTAGATCCTTTATGGTCTTTTTAATTCTTACCTGAAAAATGGATTAGATGACATTTTTTGCAATAAGACAGGAAACATTAGATACACAGATTCCTTTATCTTTTCTCCTTTTTTTCACATTTAATGAAGAATGTAGGTCCTTTGTTCTCAGTCACGCCGAACAGTGGTTAAAGGCATTTATGATCCCTTTGAAGAGGAACCAACAGACAGTCCTGTGCTTATGAGGGATGGAAGCAACAGAACTTGTGGGGTTTGGAACAGGAATGTGGCATTTCTTATCTATTAACAGTAAGGCGTCAGGACGTCTGGTGGGGGTTTGTGTAAGAGATGTTAATTAGAGCCACAAAGGAAGTTCCACGCAAAAGTCTTTGGAAAATAGTCTGAAGTCAAAGTGGAGGTTTTTCTTCCTTCCTGAGCCGTTGTCACAGGAACAAGTGAAATCTWATCAGAAATGATTATTTATATGCAAGAAAATGCTACACAATATACAAACCTACATATTCAGCCAGAGTAAAGTGATTGTAAATTTTAATCGTGATTAAAAAAATTTTAATCTATGCCCATGCAGCACTAAAATTAATCAGTTAACTCGATTAATTTCACAGCCCTAGTAAAATTACAAATGCTCAAAAAAACTACTTAAGTACTGTAACAATGTAAATGTCCTTAGTTACTACAAATCTCTGGTAATGATAGTAAAATAATGATTTACTGACTGTTTATGTAGTTTAAAAAAGAACAATGACTCATAAAAATTATTGTGAAAATGTAAACATTTATTGACTTCATATGTTGTGCAGCAACTTCCTGTCTCAAGTTATGACTAATATTAATCTCTATATTTAAAATATATATGTGCTTCCTGCAAGGTTCAACCAAGCTGYCCCCCAGCTTCTTCAAACTGGGGTTACAGAAGATGAGTCTATGATTGGAAGGCTGCTGGTTCAACTCCCCGAACCAACCAGCCCCACTGAACCCCTCAGCTGCTCCCCAGGAGCTGGAATTGTCCACGTGTGTTCACATGTGCCATGGGTAAAATGCAGAGAATTCATTTCCCCTCTATTTAATAAATTAAATTAAATAAAAAAACATCCATCTGACCGATCACACCTCGGGCCAACTACACCCACAAAGATAGAAACTACTTCGTGACTGCAGAGACCCCCTTCTCAAAAAAAGCCCAACTTTATTAAACTTGTTTTGTAGTTTACCCCCGAGGAAGAGAAAACAGGACTGACTTTTACATTCAAGCATGATTAAATCTAAACCAGAAGACTTTAGTGTTTGGTGTTTACATGTAGGAAACAGTGAAACCACACAAACACTTGTCTTCTATGAATTATACAACATTATGAATTAATCTGTTTTTATTTGCTTAATGATAAAAGGTAGGGAGCGTCTGCCGCACAGACAGAAACAGGAAGTGAGAACTGAAAGCTCTGCCTCCCATTCTATTTTTAGAAACTCCAGGAACCACAAGTAAACCTGCAGTCTGAGAGCCAAGGGCTCAGTCAGAGCTTCACCTTTCAACTTAACCACTTCTTAAAAACAACCGATCAAAGCAACGCCTTCTTCTGAAGACAGAACTCCAGTCCATCCAGGTTCCACCCTACCACCAGTCCTGTAAAAACTCAGATATTTAAACTCCTCCAGACCTGTCCCTGAACCGGAACCAAAGGAGACATTTTGTCTGGTTGAGAAAAATACACAATGTGGTTATTCCCAACATGGAAGTTCTACACATCACACACACTTACATTAAACTCTGCAACTGTGTAGTTTCACTTCAGCGTGAACTCTGCTGCTTTTTATTCCTCATCTCAGTACTAGCAGTCGTTTCTCCTCCATGATGGACTTTTATGTGTTTGTTTAAATTAGAGTTTTGCCTAAACCTTTGTTCACAAAACAAACAAATAAACGGTTTCTGACCTGTGTGGATTCTCATGTGTTTCTTTAAATCAGACTTTTGAATAAACCTCTGTGCACAAAGCTCACAAGCGTAGGGTTTCTGTCCCGTGTGAACACTCATGTGAGTGTTTAAATTTGTCTTTTGGCCAAATCTTTGCCCACAAACATCACATTCAAACGGTTTCTGTCCCATGTGGATCTTCTTGTGCCTGTTCAGATTTGTCCGCTGATTAAACTTTTGTCCACAAACATCACATTCAAACGGTTTCCTTCCTGTGTGGATATTCATGTGCGTGTTCAGATTTGACTTTTGGATGAATTTCAGTCCACAGAGCTCACATGTAAATGGTTTCTCTCCTGTGTGAACTCTCGTGTGAATGTTTAAATTTGTCTTTTGGTTAAAAGTCTGTTCACAAACATCACATTTGAATGGTTTCTCTCCAGTGTGAACTCTGGTGTGTCTGATTAGTTTTGTTTTACTTTGAAATATTTTACTACAATCATTACAGCTGAACAGTTTGTTGACAGAGTTTCCACCTGACTCAGGAGCTCTGCTCTCCTTCCAGTCTTTGTTTCTGTCTTCAGTTGTAGACCCAGAGTCTGATAAGAGTCTCACATGATTGTCTCCATCCTCATCCTCTTCTTCATCCTCACTGACTTCATTCACTGAGGAGCTGGAAGTGTCTCCATGAGGATTTAGACCTGAGTTCCTGCAGGTTTCTGCTCCTCCATCAGCTTCTCCAGTCATCAGGTCAGCTGAGCTGCTGGTTGGAACGTCTCTGTTTTCCACTTGGTGCTGATGAAGCTGTGAGGACAGAGGCTCCTCCTCATCATCCTCACTCTTCAGAGGAAACACCACGATCACGTTGAGCTGCTCTTCCTCCACACTGTCCCAGAGCTCCTCCTCTTCCTCCTTTATGTGGAGGGGCTCTGGGTCCTGCTGGTCCACACCAGGACTCTGGTCTTCAGGAGCTTCCTCTTTAATCTGCACTGTGTGCTGAACATCTGCAGGGAACAGAGGAACACAAACATTATGGACAATAAAAGCTTTTATATTCACACAAACATCACTCCTGTTGCTGCTGAGTTCACTGAAAACA
>NW_013952840.1:115332-120527 GCF_001266775.1 Austrofundulus limnaeus | reverse complement strand
CTCATTTCGCAGCAGTTTTGAGCATCCTACCCGGCCCAGCAAGGACGTGGCCTACGTGGCCCAGCCCATGAATTGAGACACAGCCCACAGCAGTTAGCAGGCTAAGCTACAAACACACAGCAGTTAGCAGGCTAAGCTACAAACACACAGCAGTTAGCAGGCAAAGCTACAAACACACAGCAGTTAGCAGGCAAAGCTACAAATACACAGCGGTTAGTAGGCTAAGCTACAAACAATCTGCTGCACGTGTTCGTCTTAAGAAGCTAAACTCATTTCGCTAAAATCTGTAACATCGTGACTGAACAGAAAACAAACAAACCTGATCTGCTCAGCTGATCTCTGCGGTTGGAAACAGCCTCGTCTTCTTGGGTTTTTGTTTTTCTGTTTCTCATTTCTCCAACAGAACCTGGGGACAGTTGGCTGCAGAAACCATCTGATGGGACACAGACCGAGCCTCACAGACACCGCTGCTGAAGCACAGATATTTGCTTCTTCTTTGTAAACGACGCGTTCATTCGGCAGCCGCCATCTTGAAACCAGATGCCAGTCACTGTACGTCAGACCGAAGCATCTAGCCAATGGAGAAGAACCTGGCTGCGGAAGAGGGCGGGGTCAGATCTGTGTCAGACCCATATTTGGAGATGGCACCTCCACTGGGCTCTGAATGAACACTAAATGCCTTTAAGAAGAGGTTTACTTTTTGGTCATGTTTTTTTTTAAGCAGATATTGAAAAACAATGTGGTGGTATCTGAGAACAGTCCTGATCACATAATCCATCCAAATCAAAACTTCAAGATGGCTGCCATAGCTAAACAGAAGAATTTAACATAACTCTGACATTTTGTATGGTTTTCAATGATGACAGTGATCTTTCAACATATAAACTCAAATCCTAATGACAAGACTTTTCATAGTTTCTTCAAGAACTATTGTAATTGTTTTTTAACTCTTGTGAGAATGCAGTGAGGCGAGACTGCTAAAATTTAGAGGCTGAGATGTTAGGCTAAAAACAGCAGAATAACCAAGAAACATCAGCTAAAGCTAAAGACAGCAAAATGGTAAATGAAAGCTCAGTGTATTATACGGCTAGCTTAAATATAAAATCAGCAATGGTATAAGTAAAAACAAGCAGAATGCTAGCTGAAAACTAAAATTAGCACAACAAATTCACAGAACAATGTTTTAGATGGAATTTAAATGATCTCAATGCACTTCTATGGGAAAATAATTGCAAATAAAGAGTTAATCTTACATTTAAAAAAATATGAAAGTTAAAAAACCAGAAGTCACAACAGCCATGTCCAGAATGAGCTGAAAGTTTTGATTTATCAGTGTTAAAACAAGACGAATTAACCTGCAGAATTTTTTGGATGCAAAAAATGTGCTGTAAAAACAAAAACATGAAAACAGTATGAACGGTGCATCAGCGTTAACACCACAATAAAAACATCTGTTCTTACCTGGAGCTTTTAGTTTAACAGCAATTATAATTTGTGTTGAGTGTTTGTTTAAAATAGCAACAAAAACAAACTGTAGAGTTTTGGGTTTTGGTTTTATTGAAAATAAAAAACCTAAAATATTTCATTATTGTGAGGTAAAACACAACAGAGCCTGTAAACATGTCATTCAAGAAAAACTGAAAACTTAAGATTTTTACAGTAAAGTCCGGTTCTGCAGCACAACTGATCACTGGAAAAACAAAACTAAATGAGAGGCATGAATCAATTCAAGGTTTTGGCAGAAAACAACTTTTCTCAAACTTTTAAAATAAATTCACCTCTTAGATGAAATACATCTGAATAAATCTGGAGGATTTTATTAGTTTCATCAGCCTCCAACAGCAGTGAGCTGTACATCTGAGTTCTCTGCTGCTTCAAAACAAAATTAAATCAACAGGTTTTTAAGAACCTTGTCAAATAGAATTTTCCAGCTACAAATTTCTGCTTAAAATAAGAACTTGGTTGTTTTTGTCCATTTCTGGTCACCAGAAATCTACAAATGACTTCGTCCAGCTCATCAAACAGAGGACTTTGTTCTAAGAAAACTAAACGTTGGCCCACAAACCTGACAAGCAGGCGGTTTCTCTCCTGTGTAGATTCTCATGTGCATTTAAATGGTTGTTAGTTCTAAATCTTGGTCCACAAATCTCACATTCAAACTCTTTTTGTCCCATGTGGATTCTTACGTGTTTGTTTAAGCTCGTCTTATGTCTAAACGTTTGTCCGCAATCCTCACAAACGAACGGTTTCTGTCTTGTGTGGCTTATCTTGTGTCTGGTTATTTCTATCTTCTGCCTAAACCCTCGTCCACAAACCTCACAAACAAAAGGTTTCTCCCCTGTGTGGATTTTAGTGTGTCTGTTTAGATTTGTCTTCTGGTTGAACCTTTGTTCACAAAAAGCACAAGCAAAAGGTTTCTCTCCTGTGTGGATTTTCATGTGTGCCCCTAAACTTGATTTATGTCTAAAGTTTTGTCCACAAACTTCACATTCGAACTCTTTCTGACCCGTGTGGATTTTTATGTGTCGTTTTAAATTCGTCTTCTGGTTGAACCTTTGTTCACAAAAAGCACAAGCAAATGGTTTCTCTCCTGTGTGGACTCTCAAGTGTCTGTGTAAATTTTTTTTATTGATGAATGTCTGCCCACAAACATCACATTCAAATTCTTGCTCTCCTGTGTGAACTCTCATGTGTGCATTTAAATTTGTCTTATGGCTAAATGTTCGTTCACAAAACTCACAACCAAACAGTTTCTCTCCTGTGTGAACTCTTATATGTTTGATTAGTTTAACTTTGCTGGTAAACATTTCATCACATTCATCACAGCTGAATGGTTTTAATCCTCTTTCTTCTTTTCTCTGTGACTCTACACGTCTCTTCTCTTCATGACCCAAACAGCTTCCTGCTGAGTGACAGCTCATGTGTCGCTGGAGAGAGCAGTTGTGGACAAATCGTTTCCCACACTCAGAGCAGCTGAAAGGTTTGTTGACAGAGTTTCCACCTGACTCAGGAGCTCTGCTCTCCTTCCAGTCTTTGTTTCTGTCTTCAGTTGTAGACCCAGAGTCTGATAAGACTGACATATGATTGTCTCCATCCTCATCCTCTTCTTCATCCTCACTGACTTCATTCACTGAGGAGCTGGAAGTGTCTCCATGAGGGTTTAGACCTGAGTTCCTGCAGGTTTCTGCTCCTCCATCAGCTTCTCCAGTCATTAGGTCAGCTGAGCTGCTGGTTGGAACGTCTCTGTTTTCCACTTGGTGCTGATGAAGCTGTGAGGACAGWGSCTCCTCCTCATCATCCTCRCTCTTCAGAGGAAACACCACGATCACGTTGAGCTGCTCTTCCTCCACACTGTCCCAGAGCTCCTCCTCTTCCTCCTTTATGTGGAGGGGCTCTGGGTCCTGCTGGTCCACACCAGGACTCTGGTCTTCAGGAGCTTCCTCTTTAATCTGCACTGTGTGCTGAACATCTGCAGGGAACAGAGGAACACAAACATTATGGACAATAAAAGCTTTATATTCACACAAACATCACTCCTGTTGCTGCTGAGTTCACTGAAAACAGCCTGAAAATAAACCTTTAAAGTGATACATGATTAGTTGTAACATTAGATTTTTTTTGATAAACATTTATTTTACAGTTAAAATATACGTTTATCAAATAAAGTCTAATGTTACAACTAATCGTGGATTACTTTAAAGACATTTTTATGTCTGATTGCCACAATAAAACACACCACATTTAGCATGCTAAGCTACAAACCAACTACAGTCAGCATACTAACAAACCACTGTTAGCACACTAAACTACAAACCACTGTTAGCATACTAAACTACAAACCACTGTTAGCATACTAAACTACAAACCACTGTTAGCATACTAAACTACAAACCACTGTCAGCACACTAAACTACAAACCACTGTCAGCACACTAAACTACAAACCACAGTCAGCATACTAAACTACAAACCACTGTTAGCATACTAAACTACAGACCACTGTTAGCATACTAAACTACAGACCACTGTTAGCATACTAAACTACAGACCACTGTTAGCATACTAAACTACAGACCACTGTTAGCATACTAACATACAAACCACTGTTAGCACAATAAACTACAAACCACTGTTAGCATACTAACCTACAAACCACTGTTAGCACAATAAACTACAAAGCACTGTTAGCATACTAAACTACAAACCACTGTTAGCATACCTAACTACAAACCACTGTTAGCACAATAAACTACAAACCACTGTTAGCATACTAAACTGCAAACCACTGTTAGCATACTAAACTACAGACCACTGTTAGCATACTAAACTACAGACCACTGTTAGCATACTAAACTACAAACCACTGTTAGCATACCTAACTACAAACCACTGTTAGCATACAAACCACTGTTAGCATACCTAACTACAGACCACAGTCAACATGCTAAGCTACAAACTACACCATAGTTAGCAGCACGCCAAGGTAAAAACAAACAGTTAGTTTGCTAAACTATAAGCAAGCTACAGCTGGCACGCTACGCTTCTAACAAACTAGTTAGCAAGCTTCGCTACAAACAAACCACGGTTAGCATGCTAAACTATATACAAATTACAGTTAGCACGCTAAGCAACAAACAAACTACAGTGAGCTAGCTCAGCTACAAACCACGGTTAGCATGATAAGCTACAAACAGACCACAGCTGTCGAGCTGCAAGTAACAAAGGACAATTATTGCAGCAAACTAAAAGAAACCCAGCTACACTTCTTCATGTTCAGAAGCTAAAACCATTAGCTAACATCCCTAACCACGGCACACTTGACCTGATCTGTTCAGCTGATCGCTGCGGTTGGAATCAGTCTCCCGGATTTTAATGTTTCTGTTGCTCATTTCTCCAACAGAACCCGCTGACGGTCAGCTGTGTGCGCCTCACGAACAGACTCTTTGTAACCGAAGCTTTTGAACAAGTCCGAACCGGAAGAACCATAGATAATCTCTGTCTTTATGCCTCTTCTGAACGGTGCTGTTATGCAGCTGCCGCCATCTTGTGTCGTGTGCCGTAGCTCTGCCAAGTACACTTCGCTGCAGCATGCAGCTCGGGGCGGTGACAGACCTTTCCGTCAGTCCCATACCTTATATGGAAATGGGACTATTGCATTCCGGAAATGAAGGGGGCGCTAGTGACACTATTTTCTAT
>NW_013952840.1:112713-114984 GCF_001266775.1 Austrofundulus limnaeus | reverse complement strand
CGACCACACCTACCCAAGTACACTTCGCTGCAGTAGAAGAAACTCTCTAACTTCTTCCTTTCTTCTTCCTTTGCTCTCTTACTCCCGCGTCTTTAAGGAGCAACCTTCATTTCCGGAATACAATAGTCCCATTTCCATATAAGGTATGGCACCGACGGAAAGGTCTGTCACCGCCCCGAGCTGCATGCTGCAGCGAAGTGTACCTCAGCTCTGCAGCACCGTAACCATGGCGCTTTTTTTCAACGAACTTTATTTAGACTGTCAAAGAATACAAAAAGACAAGAGGCCAGCATAATAATGAGCACTGATCTCTGATTTTTATTGTATGAAAAACGTGTAATTTCGTAATATTGTTACAGGAAATATGCTTTATTTAACAGGTAATGAATGTGATGTGGAGCAAAATGCAAATAAAACAACATAAAATAAAGCTAAAAACATAGCATGCTAAGCTAAAAACAAATCACGGTTAGCATGCTAAGCAACAAACAGACTCAGCTAAACAGGTTCTGGTTAGAGACGAGGGATGGGGGAAGATACAGTAATATCAAGATTAAGATTTGGACATACTGGGTTAAACTGTATATTATTTAAAATAGGAAAAAGTGATACAGAAAAATGTGAATTTTGTGATTTGGAAGAAACAGTTGAACACGTTATGATACTGTAAAAAATACAATAAAGACAGGCATATTCTTATACGAAATTTGGAAAAACTTAAAATAAGATACAGACTATCAGAAGTGCTAGTAATACAGAGATGCTATCCATTTATAATCCAGTTTTTACGAAGTGATAAGTTATTTGGAAGGATATAAATTAATTAACCAGTAACAGAATTATTTGTTTGTTTTTAAGAATCTCGATCCACACTCCTTACCAGTTGGTGGCGGTAAAACACCATTAAGTTGTCAACCGCCAATAAAAAAAACAGAAGAAGAAGAAGAAGAAGAAGGTTCTGGTTAGCTAGCTTAAACCGCTAACATCATCCCAGCAACTACAAACCTGTTATGAGCAGTTCATTGCTGGAGTTGCAAAGCGCAAACAGCCTTATGGACTTCGTTCATTTCTCCATCCGAACCTGTTGACGGGACTGATGGGACTCTGGACCCGAAGCTTCCGAACCCTCCTAGCAGCCAGGGAGGACTGTGGTAGACAAGAGGACCGAGTCGAGGAGGAGGAGGAGGAGGAGGGTCTGACCGCAGTTTGCAAAGTTCTGCGATTTGCAGGACTGCATTCAGAGACATAATGGACCGTGGTTCTGATTCAGGGGTTTAAAGTTTTATGATACCTCGGCGTCGAACGTTTGGAAGCTTCGGTTCCGGTCCATCACTAGCTTACAGCTAGCCGTCAGCAGCAGGTTCTGTGGAGACATGGCTGTTTTCAACCCCAGCGATCATCGGAACATGTCAAGTTTGTAGCTTTTGATAATTTCTCTGAAGTATGATGATTAAATGTCAGCTTGAGGTTTTAGTTAGCTAACGGGGACTGTAGCTTAGCATGCTAACGGTAGGATGCTAGTCTTTGGATAAAGCATTGAAACGTTTGCATTTTCTTTTTATACACATTAAGTTATAAACAGTTGCTTTAAAAGCTATTAGCATCAAGGCTGCTTGTTGTGTTTCGTGTTTTTGCTGGTTTTAACTGCTGAACCCCACAGCTAATGATTAGCATAAACAGCGTTAGCAGACGAACATGAAGTCAGTCAGATTCAGAGATGCTGATAATAATAAACCTGGTTTGGTCGTAGCTGAGAGTCATCCCCTTTACTCTGAACCAAAACCTTTGTTCTAAATTTTACCTGAATTAATTCTGTGTTTGTCTGACAGCAAATCATCTCATAAAGCAGCAGATGATGGTTTTAGGTTTTTACTTTGTTATAAGATACTGAGTTCAGATTAAGACAGGTTTGTATAAAGTACCATAAAGGGATACTTGAGTAAAAGTACAAGTATCTTACCAAAAACTTACTTCGGTAGAAATAAAGTCTCCTGTAGGAATATTACTTGAGTAAAAGTCTTAAAGTATGTGATATTTGTTGTAGTTAAGTATTAAAAGTCAAAGTGTAGATTTAAAATGAGCAGTTAGATTTTCTGTAAGGACATTTATTAGGAGGTGACCTCCCCAAAAACTGCAGAAATGACTGTTGTATTAAAAGAATGAATGGATGTTAAATTTAGGATGCACTAGTCCAGCTGTTTCAGTTTATATATATACGTACAGCGGGTAAAATGAGTATTGAACACATCACCATTTTTCTCAGTAAATATA
>NW_013952840.1:110013-112033 GCF_001266775.1 Austrofundulus limnaeus | reverse complement strand
TTGTTTGTAGCTTAGCCTGCTAACTGCTGTGTGTTTGTAACTTAGCCTGCTAACTGCTGTGTGTTTGTAGCTTAGCATTCTAACTGCGGTCTGTTTGTACTTTAGTATTTTGTAAATAAAACCTTTTTTTTAGACGAAAACCCTTCTATCAAACTGGGATGGACCAGTCTGGAAGTTGGAGGGGGGCAGGGCGTAAGGCGCCTCGTTTGGATTTAAAGAGACAGCATCAAATGTTAAATGTAGTGTGTTTGAATGTAGCGATTAGTTTATTTTCAGGCTGTTTTCAGTGAACTCAGCAGCAACAGGAGTGATGTTTGTGTGAATATAAAAGCTTTTATTGTCCATAATGTTTGTGTTCCTCTGTTCCCTGCAGATGTTCAGCACACAGTGCAGATTAAAGAGGAAGCTCCTGAAGACCAGAGTCCTGGTGTGGACCAGCAGGACCCAGAGCCCCTCCACATAAAGGAGGAAGAGGAGGAGCTCTGGGACAGTGTGGAGGAAGAGCAGCTCAACGTGATCGTGGTGTTTCCTCTGAAGAGCGAGGATGATGAGGAGGAGGCACTGTCCTCACAGCTTCATCAGCACCAAGTGGAAAACAGAGACGTTCCAACCAGCAGCTCAGCTGACCTGATGACTGGAGAAGCTGATGGAGGAGCAGAAACCTGCAGGAACTCAGGTCTAAACCCTCATGGAGACACTTCCAGCTCCTCAGTGAATGAAGTCAGTGAGGATGAAGAAGAGGATGAGGATGGAGACAATCATGTGAAACCTTTATCAGAGTCTGAATCAACAAATGAAGACAGTAAAAAAGACTGGAAGGAGAGCAGAGCTCCTGAGTCAGGTGGAAACAAACCGTTCAGCTGCTCTGAGTGTGGGAAACGATTTGTCCACAATCGCTCTCTTCAGCGACACCTGAGCTGTCACTCAGCAGGAAGCTGTTTGGGTCATGGAGAGAAGAGACGTGTAGAGTCACACAGAAAAGAAGAAAGAGGATTAAAACCATTCAGTTGTGATGAATGTGAAAAAAGATTTAACAGTAATACGAAACTAATTGTACACATGAGAGTTCACACAGGAGAGAAACCATTTAATTGTGACGTTTGTGGACGAGGGTTCAGCCAAAAGGCACATTTAAATACTCACATGAACGTTCACACAGGCGAGAAAGAATTCGGTTGTGATGTTTGTGGACAAAGATTTAATCGAAAAACAAATTTAAACACGCACATGAGAGTCCACTCCGAACAGAAACTGTTTCAGTGTGACGTCTGCGGACAAACATTCAGACAAAAGACCAATTTAAACGCACACATGAGCATCCACACGGGAGAGAAGCCGTTCGAGTGCGAGTTTTGTGCGCAAAGGTTTAGCCAAAAGGCGTATTTGAACGTGCACATCAGAGTCCACACAGGACAGAAACCGTTTGAATGTGAGGTCTGCGGGCAGCGGTTTACGCAAAAAACAACTCTGAACTCTCACGCGAAGATCCACACGGGACAGAAGTCGTTCGTCTGCGACGCTTGTGGACACAAATTCAGACAAAGGAAAGATTTGAACTCGCACATACGCACCCACACGGGACAGAGACCCTTCGCTTGCGAGGTCTGTAAGAAAAGATTCAGCCAAAAGACGACGCTGAACAGACACATCAAAGTCCACACGGGACAGAAGGACTACGTCTGTGAGGGCTGCGGACGAAAGTTCAGCACCAAACAAAATTTGAACACGCACATGAGGAGCCACACGGGGAGAGGAGATGGTTCAGCTGTGAAATCTGAACCGAGTCCGACAGAAAACCAGGACTGAAGAGAAACTACATGGTTGCAGGTTGTTGGGAATAACCAGGTTTCTGTTTGTAAACCCACTTTTCTCCTGTTCTGGTGCTTTTTGATTTTAGACTTTGTTCTTACAGGTCCAACACACAAACTGTAGTACTAAAAGATCAAATATATAATCTATGGCTACGTTCACACTGCAGGCAAATCCAACCCAAATCCGATTTTTTTGACCCATCTGACTC
>NW_013952840.1:101305-109378 GCF_001266775.1 Austrofundulus limnaeus | reverse complement strand
GAGTCAGATGGGTCAAAAAAATCGGATTTGGGTTGGATTTGCCTGCAGTGTGAACGTAGCCTATGTTTAGTGCAACGAGACAGAACATTTTCGGTTCGGTTCGATACTTTAGTGTCACAGTTTGGGTTGTGTGATATGACTCAAAAATAAATAAATCTCAGATTTTTTTCATTCCTGATTCCATTTTCGATTTTAACGGAGCGCCTGTTTCAGGTGTTGAAACAAATTTGTTGTACTCGTGCTTTTTGTTGCAAGAGTCTTCAAACAGATTTTGCAGTGAGGTGTTTGCTTTTAAGGTCTATTCAGGGGTTCTGGAGAGGAGGGTCCGTTTCCTCTAGTTTAAATTTATTTTATGGTTAAAGGATTTAAAGGTTGGTTCATCAGAAAAAAAAAAACATTAAAATTAAAAATCCCTGCTGCAGATAGAAATGATTTCATTTCTATAGTTTGTGTCACTGCAGAGACAAGAGTTCATAGAATTACATATATTAAAGATTTGGGGAAGAATGTATAAAAAGTGACTTGTTCAGAAAACTTGAATCTGTTGGAGGTAAATATGATTCTAAACATATTTATTAATATAAATGTTTTTATCAATCATGATATTTTATTCTGATCACTTTTAATGAAACATTTGTGGAAAAACAGAGTTTCTATGAAGCGCAGAGCCAAACAGGAAAATCAGGAGGATTTTAAAGTGAACAGCGCCACCTGGTGTCACAATAACCTCACTGCAAGAGGAACAGAATATTTACTGTCTGGAAGTTCTGCTCACATATGAGACAAACCTGGAGGTTTTTAAGTCTATCAGCTATTTTTTTAGTTCCTGTAGAAGAGCTGTGACATGTTTGTCTCTTTCTGACATCCACAGAAGAAGAGTTTGTAGAGAAGCTGTGAGTCAGACTGGTTTTCTTCTCTGAGCTCTGCTCTCAGCTCCGCTCCGGATTGTTCCGTCCTGAACCGCCAGCCGAGCTCCAGGAGCCGCCTGCCCCGTCGTAGTCCTCCTCTTCCAAGTCCTGTTCTCAGCTTTTGAACGGCTTCCCTGCAGCCTGATGGATCTGGTGTCTGCGCTCACTTCCTTGGTCCTGAACAACAAACACAACGTCTGCTTGAGTTCATCTGCAAACAGACTTTAACTCTGATGCTTTAAGCTGTTTTCAGCAGCAAATTCTGCACATTCAGATTCAATCTGAGCAATTCAAATTCACTTCCTGCTGACAAGTTTTATTCCAGATTTAGCTGAAAATGTTTAAACAGCTAAACTGTTGATGTGAGTTCAGTTTGAACAGCTAACTTTAGCTGAAAGTATGAAACAAAAGCAGCAGAAACGAGATGAAGTTAGCAGACAGATGAACAGAGACTAAAAAAAGCTCAAATCTACAGAAAAACAAGAAAAGAACGAAAAACAAGCTGTAATTTGTTATATAATAGCTAAAGCAGACAAAATTAACAGAAAATAGCTTAAAAAAGTAGCAATAAGAAGCTGAAATTAGCACAAAAAGGTGAATTTAGCAGAAGAAAGGCAGAAAAAGAGCTACAAAGTAGCTAAAGAGGCAGAAAAAAGCAAAAATATTTCTGATTTGCGAGATAAATGGAATGAAGCATAAACTAAAAGCAAACCACAGCTAGCATGCTAAAGTTAAAAACAAACCACAGCTAGCATGCTAAAGTTAAAAACAAACCACAGCTAGCATGCTAAAAAAGAAAAACAGCTAGCATTCTAAAACTAAAAAACGAACCATAGCTAGCATGCTAAAGCTAAAAACAAACCATAGCTAGCATGCTAAAGCTAAAAACAAACCATAGCTAACATGCTAAAAAAGAAAAAACATTGCTAGCATTCTAAAACTAAAAACAAACCATAGCTAGCATTCTAAAACTAAAAACAAACCATAGTTAGCATGCTAAAGCTAAAAACAAACCATAGCTAGCATGCTAAAGCTAAAAACAAACCATAGCTAGCATACTAAAGTTAAAAATAAATCCTAGCTAAAAAAATGCTAAAGCTAAAAACAAACCACAGATACTTAAGTTCTTGTTAAGAAGCTAAAGGCAACATTAGCTAGTTAAATCTCAAACTAACGTCATCAAACTTGATAATTTAAAAAAAAGATTTAAAAACTAAAGACCTGCTCCGTTCATTTGGTGGCTGGACTTGTAAACACAAACAGCCTCCTGGGTTTTTGTGTTTCTGTCGCTCATTTCTCCAACAGAACCGGACCACAGAGAGCTGTGGGCTCGCGGAGCTTCACACATCGACAAAAAACACACAAATGAAAAGTCAACTCCCTTTTTGTTTCGTTGTTTAACTCCATCCAAGTCGAAACCTTCGGTTTATGGGCGCCGCCATGTTGATTAGTTTAGAACCAGTTTGCGATGCCGCAGCCCGGAGGTGGAGCTCTAAGCCCCGCCCAAAATTCACTCGCGCTCACGTATATACACGTTTTATTTTTATTATTATTATTGATAATTAAATAATTACTACAAGTCTCACATTGAGTATGATAACTGTTGCGTTTTATAAGTTTAGCGACCACGTTCATTGTTTCAACCGTGCTCTTATTCTGAAAAATATCTCGGAAGTGACGTTTTATTGCTGCCAGCAATCGAAAGAAAAACCCAGCTTCTCCAACAGTTTAACCGAAAAGGTTTGTAAAGACAATGCTAAACGTTTTGGGGTTGAGTTTTCAAATTCTTCAGTGTTATTTTCTACGGTTTTCAGACCGGAAGCCGTTAGCTCGATGCTAACAGTAGCGTTATGAAAGGTTTTTATAAACCCTCCTACGAAGAAGACAAAATGTGACCAAACCTGAGGTGACGGTTGGTAATTTCTAATTTAATTAGAGAAACTTTGTTAACTTCAATAAGTAACGGTGAAACGTGCAGGGTGTGGTGACTTCAGGTGCAGTGGCAAGCTGTTTTAGCATATAATCGGTTTCGTTCGACATAGAACTCAATAGTAAATCTGACGTCATGGGTGGGTCCTCCAGGACTGTCACACCAGAAAACATTAAACATTTTATGAAACAATGTTTTATTAATATTATTTGATGGCTGCAACACGTCTCCTAAATGTTGTATCTTTTAGTTTCCACAGATAAACATCATGGATGTCACTAAGGAACTGGATGTTTACATCCCAAAGGAGGCTGAAGTCTGCGTCATCCCTCTGAATCGATTACCGAATTCAGTACTTAAAAAAATGGGCCTGCCCCTCCCCGACAGGGAGTCTGCGGACTCTCCCGACGTCGTCTGGATTTGTCCCGCCATCATGAAGAGAAAGGGTCCGGGACCGGCGTCCCGCAGAGAAAGCTGCTCTTTAGAGAAGTTACAGGTGGTCTCCACCACGCTGCAGATGTCCTTCATCTCTTCCAACCTGACGGCCTGGGAGCTGCTGCAGACCGTCACCTCTGGAGCCCAGCTGTCCAGAGCGGGGCTGCTGCGTCAGGACTCGGTGCCGCCGGGCAACCAGAACGGCCTGGTCATCGACCAGGACCGCATCTACCTGTGCATCAGGAGGTCCGCCAGAACCCGGGGTCAACCCAGGCCACGAAAGCTGCAGCCAACCCAACCTGCTGGTCCTTCAGCCTCTACGAGCCCGGAGCAGGTACCCGAATCCCTCCACGGTTCTGTTTCAACGTGTCGTAAATGTGACCCATCGCATCGAAACGAGGAGTAAATCTAAAAGTTGTATCAGCAGAAACAGGCAAATATAGTTCTGACTGAAATGTTAACAAAAATTTCATTTAGTCAAAACATAATGAATAAAAACCTTATCAATGTATCATTTGAATGAACTGTCTGAAATATAATCATAAAACAAAATTTTGAAGCATTTTTTGAGCAGTAGCAACAAAAAAACTGATTTTGAGGAAAAACGCCTTCAAAGTTTGACATTTTCCCTGTGAGTTAGTAAAGTTTTGTTTCTTTTCATGGAAATCTCAATATTCAAATATAACTTGAGGTTTCGTCTTTAAAAGGACATCAAATATTCCTCATTAAAATGACATAAAATTAGGATTCAGACCAAATATTTATGTATTATTGTAACCAACAAGACAAATTAAGTCATACATATGGATTTAATCATGATATCAGAATGATCCAGGTGTCAAAATGTAGCTTTTAAAGACAATAATCTGAAAATGTAATGAGGTCATTTTGACTAAATTTGACTTAATCCTCATTTCGATATGATGGGTCACATATCAAAATGTTCGGCTGTAGCAGAAAAAAGCTGAAAAGGTTTCGGTTGCTAAAAATCAGCCTCATGGCGAAACAGAAAGAAGCTAAAGAAGCTCAGGCTGAACTCGTGCAGCTTGTCTTCAGCTGCTTTTTACAGCAGAAAGCAGCAGAGTTAAAGTCTGTTTGCAGGTGAACTCAAGCAGATGTTGCGTTTGTTGTTCAGGACCCAGGAAGTGAGCGCAGACACCAGATTCTTCAGGCTGCAGGGAAGCCGCTCAAAAGAAAAGCTGAGTCTCCGGTTTCGGCTGCCAGTCCCCCCCGTCAGCTTCTGGTCCTCGACGGCGGAGAGCAGAACGTCGAGGACGAAGACGGGGCGGGCGGATCCTGGAGCTCGGCTGGCGGTTCGGGCCGGAACAGTCCGGAGCAGAGCTGGGCGGTGAGGCAGACTCTGGCTGCGGCCTCTGCCTCTTCGTCTCTGAGCAGAGAGTTCGACTTCAAGGAGCTGGAGAACGAGGAGAAGCTCGCTCAGAAGAAGGCCAAGTTCCTGCAGGATGTCGCTGCGCTGGAGGACCTGCAGTTCTGAGAGCAGAGCTGAAGACTTCAGGCAGTAAATATTTTGTTCCTCCTGCAGTGACGTTATCCTGACACCAGGTGGCGCTGTTTGCCGCTGACAAACATGTCGCAGCTCATCTACAGGAACAGGAAGTGACGTCTGTTCACCTTTCAGCTCAGTTTAAAAGACTTCCTCAGATCTTTTACTAACACACTCTGTCTCAACCTGGGGTCGCATTTTCTCTTGCGTCCACCTCCTAAATCCAAGGAAGCTGATGCGTTTTATTACTCATGGCAGCTTTGGGAGGAAGTTGACTTTGTTGGTGTTGGTTCTGCAGGTTCTGACTCGGGCTGATCCACCCGTGAACGATACGAGCTTAAATCTGCCTTTAGTTTGAGTTCAGATGGTTCTGACGTGTAAAACATGCTACCTCGCTGTGCCGCTAGCCGTAACACTGCTAACAATGCTAATTACGCTAACAATGCTAACAGACCGTTTGATGTCGTCTGACGGCAGAAGAGAGACGCTGAGATGCTTTTCCAGATAGTCTGAGAAAATATTTGGTTCTGATGTGTAAAACGTGCTTTTCACTAGCTGTAACGATGCTAACAATGCTAACAGGTGATGACCACTCGTTCCCGCTCTGCAGAAACAAAAATGTTTGGTTCTGATCCGTCATCTCTGCGCTCCTCAGACACTTCAGACTTTGTTCGGTTCAAACGAGAAGCTGGAAGTCTCCTGGGATCATACAGTCAAACGCTCAAATTATTTTAGTTTAGTTTCGTCTGATAAATAAAAGTTTTGATCTACGTTAAAACGTTACTTAAACCAGAGATGCTGGAGGAGAACCGACCCGTTTATCTCCACCTGTTGCTTTAGTCGTACACTGAGAGTTTAACTTCAGTCATTTAGGTTATTAATTATTAGTTTATTAATTATTAGTTTAATCTATGAAATAAGAACAAACGAAGGCTGTCGGATTAAAGCTACGTTTTCTGTTTCTTCAACTAAAAGACTTTATTTTCGCAGCCGCAGGAAAAAGTTTAGTTTCTGTTTAGGAACAAATGTTTGTCTGTTTGTTGATGTGATTGATCTAAATAACTCATAATTATAGGTTTTTACGTAAAGTCACCTGATAAACAACAAGTATGAAATGTTTTGTTTATTTAAATATATAAACAATCTGTTTGTTGTTGTAGTTGTTTGTTTCCTCCAGCAGGGGGCAGCAGTGACGTTCTGAAACGACCAGTTTTAACCGGGTCCTGGGTTTAACCGGGTCCTGGTTTATAATGGGTGTGGGTTTTAGCTGCAGCGGCCATCTTGAATAGAAAATACCAAAAGTCGGTCAGATTGATGTTTGATTTAATAATTAATTAGTTGCTGTTGGAAAGTTTCATTAAAATTCATCCGTGTTCCACCGTACCAGGAGCAGGTTTTGGTCCGTTTAAGGACTGCTGGTCCAGATGAGGTAGATGTGGACCAGTGAAGGTCCTAAATTTAATTAAATTTATTTATTTAGGAGGGACGATTCACATTAAAGGACATTTCTGTAAAAGTGCCAGAGTTAGCTAGAGGCTGTTTCTCCTCTGTTGTCCCTGGACTTGATAAAAACAAAAGTTATATAAAACAAGGTTACAATGATTCAGCCACATTTTGTCAATAATACAATAAAATACAATCAATACAAGTCATTAAAAATTGCACACATTTTTTACATAGTATAAGAATCATTAAAACTAATTTAAACCTTCAAGATGGCACAAACACAAGTGGTCACATGGTGGAACCATGAAGACGGTTATACAAAATGTTGACAGATCTGTTGTTGTTATCCAAACCTTTAACTGTTTTTAAACAGATTAAATGTGGTGAGATTGACAGAGGGACAGAGTTCCTCTGCTGGAACTGAAAGGACACTTTGACTAAAAGGAAAAATACAATCTTCACTGATTACTACTCTCGTTAATCAATATGAGTTGTTCCTTATGTTTACAAACTGAGAAAGAGGTGGAGATGACAGAGAAGCAGACAGATTTCACTATTTAATAACATTTTAAAGTTAAAAACCATGTTTTTTAAAATATTGCTGTGGTGATATCTTAATGTTTTTTTTACTAATATTCTGATTATATAATGTCTCTACGAGTTTTAATGCTGTTTTATTTGCTTGTGACCAGGTTGTGAGACCGTATGTTTGTGTGAAAAAAACCACATCCATGCTTGAACAGTTTAGCAGCCTGTAGTGATAAGTGTGGTTTTATGAAGCTGAAATTTAAAATCCTGAATTTAAGACGAGTACAAACAAAAGAGGGAATAAAACCAACACAAACACTAAACTCAGGTTTTTATTTTCCCACAAGAGAAACAAGCTGCTGGTTTTAAATTAAAACTAAAACATAAAACTAAAAATCTTCCCGCCGTCTGAGTCGACGTTCAGTTCAGAAACTCGTGATGAGGACCTGGAACCAGGGAGGGATCAGGAGTCCAGGACCTCCCCTCCTGGTCCCTCCATATAAAGCTCAGGCCTGCTGAAGCCGGACCACCCTGACAAGATGCCCTCCTCCTCCTCTTCCTCCTCCTCCTCTTCCTCCCACCCTACCAGGCTGCTCACTCTCAAGGTACGACTGATTCACCGCAGCTTAAAACCTCTTTAAAGTTTATTTGTATTTAAGTTTACAAAGTTCTGCTGCTTAATGTGTCTCGGATGATTTTCAGCCTCTTAGAGAAGTAAGATAAAAACTCTCGTTTGTTTTTAGGTGTTAACGTTTCAGTTTAAACTCCAATAATTCAGTGTCGTGTGGAGAAAACCAGGCTCAGATTAACGCCGCTTTAAAACCAAAACTGACAAAAACGATGTGAAATAAAAGCTTCTTGTTCTGAAATGTTTCACAAAATGAGGCAAATCAGCTCAATAAGTTTTAAATTAAGTTGAATTAGTTTAAAAGGTTTTATCTGATTCCTGAATTTAAGATTTCTGAGAAATCCAAGATGAAAATCTGTAAAAATCAAACTCTAAACGTTGTGAAACTCTGCTCCTGTTTGATCAGTGAGAAAAGATTTAAAAATGTCAACTTTTCTTTATCTCCTGCTGGTTTGTTTCTTTCTGATAGAAAAACTGAACCTTCTGACTGCAGATGGTTCTGGAGAAAATCTGCTTTTTCATTTGAAACATTTGAGTTCAAATCTTTTTCAAAGTCTGACCTGTTCAGTTTGCTACAGAGTTAACAAATAATTAGTTCATTTATTTGCACACTGTTTTAAATTCAAAGCCTTCATGTTCTCTGCAGTTAATAACTGAGGATTTCTGGTAAAAGTGCAGAATGAACGCTTAAAGC
>NW_013952840.1:97459-99044 GCF_001266775.1 Austrofundulus limnaeus | reverse complement strand
AGTCCACCTGAGTTAGTCCACCTGGTTTAGTGAGTCCACTTGGTTTAGTGAGTCCACCTGGTTTAGTGAGTCCACTTGGTTTAGTGAGTCCACCTGGGTTAGTGAGTCCACTTGGTTTAGTGAGTCCACCTGGGTTAGTGAGTCCACTTGGTTTAGTGAGTCCACCTGGTTTAGTGAGTCCACCTGGTTTAGTGAGTCCACCTGGTTTAGTGAGTCCACCTGAGTTAGTCCACCTGGTTTAGTGAGTCCACCTGGTTTAGTGAGTCCACCTGGTTTAGTGAGTCCACCTGGGTTAGTGAGTCCACTTGGTTTAGTGAGTCCACCTGGGTTAGTGAGTCCACTTGGTTTAGTGAGTCCACCTGGTTTAGTGAGTCCACCTGGGTTAGTGAGTCCACTTAGTTTAGTGAGTCCACCTGGTTCAATTAGTCCACCTGGTTTAGTGAGTCCACTTGGTTTAATGAGTCCACCTGGGTTAGTGAGTCCACCTGGGTTAGTGAGTCCACCTGGGTTCTGTTCAGTTTTTCGGCCACAGAACAAGAATGATTTGAAATAAATAAATAAATAAATAAATAAATAAATAAAGAATCTGTGAAATCCAAAATAAACTTTACTTCTTTGAACAAACATTAACTTTTCAACACCTGCAGAAAATAAATGTTATTTTTTGTTGAATAATTCACTTTAGGATGTAAATATTCTCAGAACTAAAGCAAACATGTTTAATTAGTTCTTAAATAGTTGAAAGTGAAGATAAATAAAACTAATCCTGACAGAAGGAAGAGTTTTTCTGCTCGGGCTCATCCTGTCCACATATCGGCTCCACAACAACACAAACCTCTGCAGGCTGTTTGTGGACGCACACATGAGGCAGATTTAAGTTCGGACCTCGGGGTTCTGTTTGTTTTCAAGTTCTGGTGTCGTAACGGTTCTTCACACGCACACGATTACCCAGCAGCCCTTTCACCTGGTTACCCTCGGCCCGCTGGGACCAAGGCCGCGCTGCACAGCTGCTATCAGAGCGATGGAGATCCAACAAATCAGCAGCAGAACGCCGTGCCTCGCTGCCAGATAGGCTTGTTGTTAAAACAACTGSTTATCTGAGAGACCAGCAGTTTTCTGACGAGAACAAAGAAACGCTGGGGGGTTAATTAACTCTGTATGTTCGTTAGGAAGTCTTTTAATTAAGATTTAATCTCCTGCATGAGTTTAGGTTTGATCCTACCTTTACCTGCAGCTACAGGTGTTGTTAGCAAGCTTTGTTCCCTCCAAATCAGGCAAGGGTCAAAGGTCACACCGCTAATTTGTTAACAGCAGAACTAGCTTCTCGTTAGCGGATTAGCTTTTCTGCTAACTTTGGAAACAGTTAGCGAACTGATTAGCTTCTGCTAAATTATGTTGCGCTGATTTTAATCCACTAAAAACGTCACCAATGTAAAACTTTTCTGTTTATAAATCGTTTATCCTGAATGAATAAAATCAATCTCCTCTTACAAGCAGTGCTGGTCATGTCAGGCACCGTGTGTGTGTGTGTGTGTGTGTGTGTGTGTGTGTGTGTGTGTGTGTGTGTGTGTGTGTGTGTGTGTGT
>NW_013952840.1:91790-95606 GCF_001266775.1 Austrofundulus limnaeus | reverse complement strand
GAAGCTAACAAGTTTAAGAAAGTAATTGAAGCTAACAAGTTTAAGAAAGTAATTGAAGCTAACAAGTTTAAGAAAGTAATTGAAGCTAACAAGTTTAAGAAAGTAATTGAAGCTAACAAGTTTAAGAAAGTAATTGAAGCTAACAAGTTTAAGAAAGTAATTGAAGCTAACAAGTTTAAGAAAGTAATTGAAGCTAACAAGTTTAAGAAAGTAATTGAAGCTAACAAGTTTAAGAAAGTAATTGAAGCTAACAAGTTTAAGAAAATAATTGAAGCTAACAAGTTTAAGAAAATAATTGAAGCTAACAAGTTTAAGAAAATAATTGAAGCTAACAAGTTTAAGAAAATAATTTCAGATAACTTGCTTGTTAAGAAGGTAATTGAAGCTAACACTCATAAAA
The DNA here is from genome assembly GCF_001266775.1 of Austrofundulus limnaeus. Classification (NCBI taxonomy): domain Eukaryota; kingdom Metazoa; phylum Chordata; class Actinopteri; order Cyprinodontiformes; family Rivulidae; genus Austrofundulus; species Austrofundulus limnaeus. The sequence goes on along the minus strand of NW_013952840.1, from coordinate 95,206 downwards.
GGTAATTGGAGTTAAAGAGCTTGTTAAAATGGCAATTTAAGCTAATAAACTCATTAAGAAGGTAATTTGAGCTAACGAGCTCGTTAAGAAGGTAATTTGAGCTAACAAACTCATGAAGAAGGTAAAAACTGTTTATTTGATGCGTTCTTTTTTTCTCTCTTTCAGGTAAAGGTTCCTGGTCAGGGTACGGTCCTCGGCCTCGGGGGAAGGGAATCGTTGACCGATGCTGTAAATCCTCCGGCTGTGAGCTTCAGTTCCTGGAGATGTACTGCGCCAAACCCAAAACCAAGATGATGACAACAACAACAGCAGCAACAACAACAACACACCCCACCACGAGCACAGACCTGGTACGACCTCCTTCTGGAACGTTCTGTTTAATTTTCAGGTCCAGAACCGTCCCTCACGCTTCCTGTCGTCTGTCCTGCAGTTCCAGGCGGTGTTTCAGAAGAGACTCCTGGAGACCCTCGGAGCGCCCGACAGTCCCAGGAGAGACGCCTACAGGAAGAAAACACCGCCGTCATCGTCGTTTCCACAGAGAGCTTCCTCGCCACGCAGGAGGACAAAGACGCAGCTCACAACCGGCCCGCCCACTTCGGTCTCCGTCAGCCCCCTCTGAGGTTTTCAGTCCACCAAGATGTTGTCCTCACTGGGGGGCAGGGACACTGCTGTTTCCTGGGTTTCTCCTGAACATTTGACTTACTTTCATCTGGTGAAACAAATCCTTGTTTTTCAGGCAAAGAGAATTTACCGGCTGCAGTCAATCATGATCACTAACAGGAAGTTGAGCACGAGCACTTCCTGTGTGCGATGAGTGAAACTCTGAGTGTGATCTCGCTGCTCATCTTCTTTCAGAACTTTCTGTTTGACTCAAACTTTATTTTTTTCTTCACGTTATCTTTGTAACTGTTTTTATTAAAATGTTTTTACTTATTTATTTGTCAGTAAAGAGAATAAATTTGATAATTTTATAACTTTTTGTTTGTTTTTGTTTTTTTGTCTTTGAACCATTTACCTGTTAGGAGCTCTGAGTTCGTCAGGACCGTCTGAAAATTTACAGATTAGTCAGAAAATATATTTAATTATTTAAGGAATGATTTCTCTGCTCCGCAGGGAACAAAACTCAAATTCATGACAAAAGATTTTTATTTTTCACGTTTTAAACAGAAAAAAAAAAACGATGCTGAGTTTTCTGCTCCGAGATAAAACAACCTTGAGCAAAGTTTATTGTGTAATAATTCATCGGTTCGATAAACTTTAAAATCTGTTTTCTGCCGGAGAAACGAGATAAAATAAAATATTTTCTGTAGCTTCAAAAGTTTATCTTCACACAATCGCCTCGTTCAGGATTTCCTCTTTATTGATTAAACTGTGGGGAAAATAAAAACACTCAGACCTGAACGTTTAGACAGTTTTAAATGTTTAAATTTATAAGTTCAAAATCTGTCCTGTGGTACAAGATATTTTACTAACAGACAAAATCAAACTTTTAACTTTTGAGGAGAAATCTGCTCGAGTGGAAAAGTGAGGTAATTTATTTTAATGACACCTGGACGTGTCTCAGACGGACATCTATGCCTTTTTAAACTGCCGTTACAGTATGTTAATGTTTACATGTGTTTGTTGACATGTTTGCATGTTTTTGTTTACATGTTTACATGTCATCCTTCTGTTGCAGTGGGTCTTCTGAAGGTGAGTGGGGGAGGGGGGGTGATAAGGTGGGAGGGAGGACTTTATCCTGCGTCACTCCAGATTAAAACGTTACTCTCCTCTCTTCCCAGGCAGCAGCTGAGCCCCCCCCCCCCACCCCCCAGCTCTCATGGCCGTGACTGAAGCGTTGTTTTCTCAGCTCAGTGGTAACATTTTACTCTGCAGCAGCAGCGTTAACGTCCTCTGTTCTCTCTACAGTAGCTTTTCTCTGCTGTCAGACACTTCCTGTTTGTGTGACAGGGTCAAAGGTCAAACCCTGAAACGCTGCGAGGGGTCCCCTGTCACACACCTGGATCTGCTCAGGTCTTTTAATTTGAAAAGGCCTTTCGACTTCCTGTTAGGGATCATGATTGACTGCAGCTCCAGTTTGTCTTCTTTGTAATAAATTTTTAAATGCATAAAGAAGCAACTCAAACTTTGTTTGAAGGCCTCTTTGTTGGAAACATTTCAGCTGTGAGTTTCTGCAGCTTCGGCTCTTTAGAAGCTGGTTTGAAGTATCAGTATTTATCAGCGACACGATGTTTGGCTCAGTTCTCACAATTTCTTGTTGCAGTTTTTTCAGATGGTGTCAGCGGGTCCACCTGTCCCTGCCGGTCCACCTGGGTAGAGTATCTGTTTCTGTCAAGGCCGCTGGCTGATCCAGGTCCCCCCCCCCCCACACACACACACCTCCTTCCTGCAGCCGTATCAGCAGGGTCACATCTGCAGCTGCAAACCCAAGATGCCCAGCAGAACGCCAGCATTCAGCAGCTGGGCCCAGGAAAACAAGCAGAACCGGGACGCTCCGAGGCCACGGGGGTCAGAGATGATACCAGTTAGAGTTACTGTTTGAAGAAAATCAAGTTTAAAATTCAAAATGAAGAAACAAAAAGAAGAAGACAGTCCCTAATCCTTTAATCTGACAAAACTTTTATTCTGAAAACCAAAAAATAATTTCACCTAGAATAACTTTAAAGAAGAAAAAAAAACAGCATTTATTGTTTGAAATGTTTCCTCAGAGATCTTTATGAGAAATCTGACATCAGCTGAATCAAACGTTCTTTAGCTGCATCTTATTTAGGATCTAAAATCTAAAGGAAAGTATCTGAACTCTTTGTGCTGAGTCAGCATTCAGACTGTTTTCCTCTTTTATTTGATTTGCTGCATACTTTGCTGTTTTTTAGCTGTTTTTACATCAAAACCTTCAGCTGATTAATGGGACGAGTGCTGATAGTTTTTTTTAACTTCTATAATTTAAAACATCTTTTTTTTATTACCAAACATTTAGAACAATGTTCTCTTTGAAATCTTTAATTACTGTAAATTTTGACTAAATTTTGCTGTTAGTCTTTTTAACTTGTTTTTTAATATTAGCATTTAGCTTATTTCAGCTAGTGTTTAATTTTTAGCATTTATCTTCTAGCTAGTGTTTTATTTTTAGCATTTATCTTCTTTTAGCTGGTGTTTTATTTTTAGCATTTATCTTCTTTTAGCTAGTGTTTTATTTTTAGCATTTATCTTCTTTTAGCTAGTGTTTTATTTTTAGCATTTATCTTCTTTTAGCTAGTGTTTTATTTTTAGCATTTATCTTCTTTTAGCTAGTGTTTTATTTTTAGCATTTATCTTCTTTTAGCTAGTGTTTTATTTTTAGCATTTATCTTCTTTTAGCTAGTGTTTTATTTTTAGCATTTATCTTCTTTTAGCTAGTGTTTTATTTTTAGCATTTA
>NW_013952840.1:88865-90438 GCF_001266775.1 Austrofundulus limnaeus | reverse complement strand
ATCTTCTTTTAGCTAGTGTTTTATTTTTAGCATTTATCTTTTAGCTAGTGTTTTATTATTAGCATTTATCTTTTAGCTAGTGTTTTATTTTTAGCATTTATCTTTTAGCTAGTGTTTTATTTTTAGCATTTATCTTTTAGCTAGTGTTTTATTTTTAGCATTTATCTTTTAGCTAGTGTTTTGATATGTTCTGCATTAACTTATGATTGATTTAGCTTCTTCAGCTAATTATTGCAGTCATTTGTTTTTTATTATTTGTTTGTTTACATTTTTCTTGATTTGCTAATCCAGACGCTTAAAACACAAACATCAAAACTAGCTAACTAGCTCTGCTCTTAGCTAACCTTTTGCTACTTTTAGATACTTTTAGCTAAATTTTGCTAGCTTCAGCTTAGCTTTTGCTACTTTTAGCTAACTTTTTACTGCTAGCCTCTAGCTAACTTATTTCAAAGTTTAGCTTGTAGCTAAAGTTTTGTTTTGTCTTTTGCTACTTTTAGCATTTAGATCACTTAATAGCTACTGTTAGCTTTAAGCTCCATGAAACGGTGTTTCAMCAATTAAAACCAAACAGTTTTTTTTATGTTTCTACATTTTATTGACCCTTTGTGTGTGTTCTGACCCACAGATGGCCCCCGACCCAGTCATTGAGAACCCGTCATGTTCAAACAAAGACCGGACTTCAGCTGTATTTTCCTGAAACCAGATTTCTGTGACGTGGGTTTGATAACCTGATCTGATCTGATGTACTGCTCGTTATGTAACGGGTTTATCAGAACCTCAMCATGCAGAACAAGGACTCTGATTAGTTCTTGTCTGACCCGGTTCTCTGTCAGGTCCAGACTGTTTGGCTCTGAGTCCTGATCCGGTATCACATCTGATGAACGATAGTGTTTTTATCATCTCCTCCTGACTTACTGACCTCCTCTGGTGCTCTACTCTCTTTTATCTGAAATAAACAAACAAACAAACAGATAAATAAAAGCTTAAAGGTTTGGATTCTCCTGAGAATATGTAAGGTGTTGTATAAAAATCTATTTTACGTAACCACAAACAGCAGCAGCAGCTGGCTGAAGCACTTCCTGGTGTAAATCTTAATTAATAATTTTCAGAGCTGTAAAGATTTAAATTTTAGATTTTGCATTAGAGATTTTATTTTGAAACTTTCTACTCTTATTTTTTTTTTCAACAGTACATATGGGGGTGGGGGTGTGGGTGTCAGGGTCTTTTATCCCTTCCCGTTCCCCGACTGCCATTTGGGGAGGGGGTCCTGAAGAAGGGCGGACCGCCGGGTGCGGTCCTGGGCTGTGGGTGGGCTCGGGGCTTGGACGGTCGCCGGGGGCGGGGCTGGCTCTCAGTCCTCCCTGGTGCTGCTTGGTCTCCTGAGGTGTGGCTCTTGGTTCCTGTGGGTGGCCCGCTGGCCGGGGTGGCTGCTGGGTTCCGGGGGTAGACGGCTGGGGGGTGCACTTGGTCGCTGGCAGTGTGGTGGGGTTGTAATGGGTGTGGCTTCTCTGCGGCGGGGGGCTGGCCGGGCGTCCTGGTGCGGCCCGGGCCGGGCCTTGGCTATCTGCTCCTC
>NW_013952840.1:83244-87109 GCF_001266775.1 Austrofundulus limnaeus | reverse complement strand
GGCTATAAGGGGAGAAGGGAGGCCATCCAAAAAAAATAAATAACTTTCTACTCTTAAAGTTAATAACTTCAGGACCAAATATTTAATTTTTATTATATCTGTAAAATGTTTGTGTAATTCTGTTTGTTGGCCCTGTGATGTGTGTTGTGACCTGTCCAGGGTGTACCCCGGCCCTTGCACTGTGACCCCCGTGACCCTGAAGGAACAAGCGGGTACAGATAATGGATGGATGGATATTTGTATTAACCAGAAATACGTTTTAGTGTTTTATTTTTTTACTTTTTTTACTTGTTTTTTGTTTTAGTGACAGTTTTAAATGAAACCAGCAGGTGGCACCATTTACATTTTACCTCCATCTCTGCAGCTTTCTACAGAAGAGCATCCTCTTTGGTGAATGTTATGCTCTTTTGTAGTTTAAAATTATAAAATAAAGAAAAGTTTAACTCATGGCTTTGTTTAAATAAGAAAACTGGATTTAAATTATTTCAATTCAAACTTTCAGATCAAAATAAATCCTGTTGTTGTTGTTTAACAGGCTTTGTTTACAGGGACGGAGCCAGAAGTGTGGGGGTGGGGCCAACTCTGGTGCCCGCCAAAATAACTGAAAGTGGGTGAGGATCTTAGATTTTCATTTAGATTTTGATTAATATTGTTCTCTGATATTACTGTGTACATAAAATAATGTAGGATGTTCACTTTTGTAAAACTGAAAATATGGATGGAGGACAACAGAGCTGCTTCATGGAAGGACAACCTCAGCTTAGCCTGTTAGCCTTAGCACTAGTTAAAATGGCTGAATTGTAGCCTTTTGTAAAATTAGATTTAGCATTAGTGGTTAGCATAATCTGTGATTAGCATCAACAATCAGCATGTGATCATTTTTAGCTGCTCCAGAACAAATTCCATCACAATGAGTCTTAAAATGATTGAATTATAGCCTTTTAAAGCTAGCTGTGGCGGCCATCTTGAATTTTTGATTAGCATTTACGATTTAATAAAAAAATTGTTTTCGGCTACTTCTACGCTAATCCTCTGCTTTGTATCTTAAAAAAGGCTGAATAAATTGGGACTAGCATTCAGTGTGTTTTTGGACCATTTTTAGCTACTATCACAAAAATTCAAGCTCAATATTTCTTAAAACAGATGACTAAATCCTTTGAAATTAGCGGTGGGAGCTAATTTCAAATTATTTTCTTTATGTGCGTGTGTTAAAAAACACCTTGACCACCACAGGATCTGTTTGTTTTAATTCTGCAGAAACTTTATGTTTAAAACTTCCTCCTGAAACAAAGAATTAAATAAAATAATTTAGATTTAGTCAAAAATAGCTCTGAATATTTCCCACTGTTGCTTCTTGTTTTAGTTTTTCTACTTATTCAAACTTCAGTTTCAGGTTTTCTGTGTTATTATTTTTTTTAATTTGTTCTTTTTTTAGTTTATATTTATTAATTTATCAGTTTTAGCTGCCGGTGCTCTGCTTCCTGCTGTCTGCTGGTCTAACGTTCCTGCAGCAGCTTTCATCTCTGATCCCAGATCTGTCGTTTTATATTCAAATGTCAGACCTGAACAAACACAACAGAAACAAGCTGCTCATCGCAATAAGATTTATTTATTAAGGTATCGGAGGATCGGACGTGTTCTGACTTCAACAGGAAAAAGAAGTTAGAACAGGAAGTGACGACACAAAGGAAGAAAAATAACCTTAATCTGTATTTTATATACATTTTAACATGTCAGGATTTTAACATAAAACGATAAAAACCAGGTTTAAATTGAAAATTGATTAAATTGAAAAAAAGAAAAATAAAACAATCCAATAAATAAAAGAACAACAAATGAAAACGAAAACAGATGAGCCTTTACATTTACCAGACTGTTTCTCATTTCTTTATTTATTTTTCACTTACTGTTTTTAACAAACCACAGTTTAGATCAAAATCTTTGACAATAAATAATAAAAGTTAAACATATTTTTACTTTTATTTAATAAAAAAATATTTTCTGTAACAGCTGAAACCTTCTGAAAACCACTGAAACTGAATTGTTACGGCTAGCACAAAGCTGCTAAAAGGTTTAGGTAGAAAAACTCTAACAAAACGCACAAAAAGACCAGCTAAATGCTAATAGTTGTAAAAACTAAAAAACACTTACAGTAAATTGACAAAAGACTAGCAAAATAGTAAAAGCAAAAGGCTAATTAAAAGTAGCAAATAAGCTAAACTTATCAAAAGGCTAGCTCAAAATAAAATGCTAGCTCTAAGCTAAACAGAGCAAAAGTTAGGTGTAAGCTAAATGGAAAATAAAAAATACAATCTGAGCAAAGCAAATTTTTAAAAAAGCTAAAGGTAGCCCAATGCTGCTAAAAGTTATATGTAGCAAAAATTAGCTAAAAACTAAACACATCAAAAGGCTAGCTGAATAAAGGCTAGTTAAAAGATAAAAGTAAAGTCTAGCTCAAAACTAAACATTTCAAGTTTTAGATATATAGATTAGAACTAAAGCAAAAACACTAAAAACCAAAGGAAGCAAATCGCTAGAGAAAAGCTAAAAGTAGCACAAACCAGCTAAAAACCTGCTTATATGTAGCAAAACTTGCAAAAAGACTAGCTAAATGCTAATAGTTGTAAAAACTAACAAAAGCTTAAATTGGTAAGAGTCTAGCAAAAATAATAAAAGCATCAAAAGGCTAACAAAAAGTAGCTAATAAGCTAAACCTATCTATGAAAAAGCTAGCTGAAAATAAACGGCTAGCTGTACGATAGAATAAACACTAAAAACCAAAAGAAGCACAAAGTGGTCTCTCTTCCAAAGGAGATGTGAACTCAGTGGGATTTCCCTAAAGTTAAATAAATAAATCTAAAAAGGCTAAAAGTAACAAAAGACTAGCTTAAAGCTAAAAGTATCAAAAAGTTAGATGACGGCTCAAAAAAAGTTACCAAACATTAACACGTTTATGAAAATGTCAGTTGTTTTATTTATACAGAGGTCCAGGATCAGGAGCTGCAGATCCTCATCAGTGGGACCACATCTACCTGCAGCTACAGGTGTGTGTTAGCGTAATAACACACACCTGTAGCTGCAGTCATTCAGAGTCCGTGGTTCTACAGAGTAATCGTTCACCCTGAAGGTCAGACCGTGCAATGAGCTCAAACTACAGGCCTCAGTCAGAAGGTCAAAGGTCGTTGATCTAAAAACAACATGGCGGCGCAGCTTGGTTTCATCTGAACCGCAAGACTTCTGGACCAGAACCAGACCAAAGGACAGATGTTTCCCCAGAATGCACTGCTGCAAACAGCTCCTCCCAGTTGTCAGCACGGCGGTGGAGGACCGATGGTTTGGGCTTCTGCAGTCAGTCCAGTTCCTCCAGAACCATGTCAGGTTGAGTGTGAGTCATGAAAAAGGTTCTGCGAGCTGCTGGATCAGGAACTGGAACCAGTTTTTCCTCAGCGGTCTGAAAAGACTCTGGATTGTTTGGCTGCAAACACAAAAGCAGCTCAGGGTTGTGTCGAGGACACACAACACGAGCTGTTGCTCCAGAGGCTGATGGACCGGTTCTGGCTCACAGTCTGCTCCCGGGACACGCCCCCCCACCCCCTGAGCTGCAGCTCAGTTTAACATTAAAAGAGGAAATCCTGGCATCAGACTGAAGTCCGCCAACCGCACTCTTCAGCAGCTGCACTTCCTCCTACATGTGCAGTCGCTGCCTCGTCACAGACGCTCACTGGAGGCTCCTCCAAGCCCATGATCGACCCAGGTCAGCACAGACTGAGGCTGTGACCCACATCCCCGGACCCGCTGGACCCGTTCAGGGAGCAGGACTGAGAACTCAGGTGGTGAGTGTTTGTCCTTTCATATGGAGGGGAGG
>NW_013952840.1:70676-80469 GCF_001266775.1 Austrofundulus limnaeus | reverse complement strand
ATCCCTAAATACCTGATCCCAAAACACCTAATCCCTAAATACCTGATCCCAAAACACCTGATCCCTAAATACCTGATCCCAAAACACCTGATCCCTAAATACCTGACCCCTAAATACCTGATCCCTAAATACCTGACCCCTAAATACCTGATCCTTAAATACCTGATCCCTAAATACCTGATCCTGTAACACTTGAACCTGAAACACCTGACCCCACATGATGTCATCTTAATGACTCAGCACCTTTATGTTGGACAGAACACGTCTCCATGGAGGTGTCCAGATGAACCTCCTCAGCTGGTTCCTCTGGATGAGGAGCAGCAGCTCTTCTCTGAGTCTCTCTCCTGGAGAGCTGAACCTCTCAGCCTGTCTTTGAGGGACAGTCCAGCTACCCTGCAGAGAAAACTCATCTGGACCTCTTGGACTGAGATCTGTTTCATTTCAGTCTCTACCCAGAGTTAAGGTGAGGGCAGGAACCGACCAATAAACAGAGCTGCTCTTCATCACATCGTCTCCCTCATGATGATCTCTGTTCATCCTCTCAACCCGCCCTCTGTAATTTATTCAAAACAAACAAGAAACACAAAACTCATCACTTCCTGTTGGGAGAACTTTTCCCAGGAGGGATTTAAAGGGTTAAAAACAGCAAATCTTCAAGCTTTTAAAGGTGGAATAAAACTAAAACAAGCAGGTTTGACCTGAATGAGTTAATTTTACAAAGAGTTGAGTTTTTCTTTCTGCTCCACTAACGTCTCATTGATGCTGTAAACTGGTAGTTCACACTGCAGAGGAGTTTTCCCCCAGGAACAAGACATGTCCTGTCAGTTTACTCCTCTATAAATAGTGTTTGTCTTCCCAAACGACACCCATCCACAGCTCAGCCACTCTGAGACAAATATGAAACCTCCCGCAATAAAACAAGGCAATAAACGTCGAACAAAGGACCTGTTTTTCATGATTTAACAGTCGATGTCAAACCAGACAGCAACTAACGCCCAAATAAGTGTCATAAAAGGTTGAAATAACGCAGTAAAATGTTTTACAGCAGGAAAAGTTGTGCAGATGATTATTTTTGGAGACTTGCCAAAACAAACGAACAAACTATGAGCTATAAATTATCAATATTTCTTAAAAACTGAGTTAGCTTAACTCATCGTGGTTATATAAAAACAGGAAGTAAAAATGGTCAAATCACTATTTGTTTTTGTTTTTTAAACAAAATAAGTTGCAGCTCCTTTGAAACAAGGCCTGAGCTAACGCTGTCGTCATCCTCCTTCGGTGAACAGACTTTGCCCTCCACCTGCCAACACAAAGAGAGACAAACACAGACAGGTACATGATCACCTGCCTTTCATGGTGGCAAAATATTATTTACAACAAATAAAAATCTAATTAATAAAAACAGCCTGAACGTTCAGTTAAAAACAGAACATGTCAAAAAAATCACAATCAGTTCTGGAGAAACCCTATAATTGTCACCAGAAAGTTTCGGTTTTCTGTCTCTGTGGAAACAACAAAAGACTCAAAGACACTGCAGTCATTCAACACCAAGAAGAAAACAAGGTGGGCTGTTACTGTCCTCGTTAACCTGATACTGGCTGCAGACAGCATGGACCAAAAACACACAAAAATACAAGCAGGATGAAGATAAAATACGGCCTCAAACTGATGGATCCAAACAAGAATCAAAAATTAAACATTAGAGCATCAAAGAAACAGATTCTCTGTTGGACGTCAGTAAATGATGTTTGTCTGGTTTAATAAACATTCTTTAGAATAAAAAAATGAATATAAATGTTTACTCCTAAAAACAAAAACAAATGTGAAACACTGAATTTTCAGCTAGGCTACTAAAAGACGCAGAACACTAGCTAAACACAAAAGTAAAACATGGCTGGCTAAAAGCATTAAAATATTAGCTTGATGCTAAAACGGCAGAAGGTTAGCTAAAAACTACAAGTAGTTTTGCTAAAGTAAGTAAGTAGAATTTATAGAGCATTATAATTTATAGAGCGCCTTTCACAGAAATGGAATTCACAAGTTGCTGTACAATAACCACACACAAAGAGTAAAACAGAAATACTTGACAATTACATTACAAATGATGAAATTCTGGTCAATACATTCTCAAATTTTTTGGAATAGTAAGGGGCATGGGATAACAATGATGGAGAAAAAATTAATTAAGGTATAATATGCCTGTAACTAATTGGAGTCGATGGTCATGGCGTATTAAATGTAAATGAATGGATACCAGTCAGAAGTAAAATACGAAGTAAAATAAGAAGAAGTAGAAGTAAAATAAGTAAAGTAGCAAGAGGCTGACTCAAAGCTAAAAGAAGTAGAACAATGGCAAGCTGCAAATAATAAAATGCTAGCTAAAATTAGCAAGACAAACTAAATAAGTAAAAAAGGCTAACTAAAAGTATCAAAATGCAAGTTAGACACTAAAATCAAGTAGCAAAACAGTAGCTAAAATAGCTCAAGGCTAGCTAGAAGCTTTCTAGTAAATAGTCCAAAATGAGGAGGCTACTAGCTAAAAGCTATTCAAAAAAGATAAAAGTAGCAAACGGCTAGCTAGAAGCTAAAAATATCAAAATGAATGCAAGAACAATGTTTCTAAAGGATTTGAAGATTTCTCTTTGTTTCCTAATACATGTAAATATAATTAAACATTCTAAAAACATAAAAGTTATTTCTGATTATTGTTTTTCAGGAAATGGATGAGAGTTTGTCTCTGAACACTCGGAGGAGTTTCTCCTTTTCATCTCTGCGCATAAAAAGTGAGAAACTGTTTGTCAAACTAATAAAACACTGGTGGGCATGTTGTGATTAAAAACTGTTTATTCAGTAAAGAGATAACTTATTAATTTTGTAAATCTGATTTTTTTCACAGAAAGGCAAAACAGTGATAATGAGGCTGGATTTACACGAAGAAGAGGGTTACGCTCTTTTTCATCGGCTCGAGAAACATCCAGACAAGGTTTACCCACAGCGACGACGTCTCTTGGTACAGTTCACCCACATGTCAGAGTGCTTCCACCACTGATGACTAGCATTAACTGGAGTTGTTACTTTTTTCATGCCAGCACTCTAAATTTAGTGCTTCTAGAGCTTTTGATTTAGCATTGTGCAGGCTATCTAGATTTAGCATTCTGCTACCACTTTTGATTTAGCATACTTCCAGCAATTTTATCATCTTGCTAGCACACGCACTAGCTTTAGAATCATGTTAGCATTGATTAGCACTCTAGATTTGACATCCTGTTAGCACTCTAGATTTAAAAACATGCCAGCACTCATTATGTTATCCCGCTAACACTCCTAATTGATGTTATGCTAGCACCCCTGATTTAGCATCCTGCTAGCACTCTTGATTTATGTAATCGTGCTAGCACTCCTGATTTAGCATCCTGCTAGCACTCTTGATTCATGTAATCGTGCTAGCACTCCTGATTGATGTTATGCTAGCACCCCTGACTTAGCATCCTGCTAGCACTCTTGATTTATGTAATCGTGCTAGCACTCCTGATTTAGCATCCTGCTAGCACTCTTGATTTATGTAATCGTGCTAGCACTCCTGATTTAGCATCCTGCTAGTACTCTTGATTTATGTAATCGTGCTAGCACTCCTGATTGATGTTATGCTAGCACTCCTGATTTAGCATCCTGCTAGCTTTCTTGATTTATGTAATCATGCTAGCACTCCTGATTTAGCATCCTGCTAGCTTTCTTGATTTATGTAATCGTGCTTGCACTTCTGATTGATGTTATGCTAGCACCCTTGATTTAGCATCCTGCTAGCGCTCTTGATTTATGTAATCGTGCTAGCACTCCTGATTTAGCATCCTGCTAGCACTCTTGATTTATGTAATCGTGCTTGCACTCCTGATTGATGTTATGCTAGCACTCCTGATTTAGCCTCCTGCTAGCACTCCTGATTTAGCATCCTGCTAGCACTCTTGATTTATGTAATCATGCTAGCAGTCCTGATTGATGTTATGCTAGCACTCTTGATTTAGTATCCTGCTATCACTTTAGATTCAGCATCCTGTTAGCATTCTGAATTTAACATTACACTAGCACTCTAGAACGAGACAGATTAGCTAAGTGCTTGTGAATTCTTTCAAATTGTGTATAATGATTGTACTAAAAAGTTATAATTTTCTCATCCCAAGTTGAGAAAATAAACACATATACTCAAAGCACTAATTAATCACTAAATTTGTATTATTTTCTGATCTTGAAGCAGCAGGTATGATCTGTGTATTTTTGACAAAGACTTGTTAAGGTTTCATCCTGCAGGAGTCAGCAAAGCTTTGTCTAAATGAGAAAACCCTCTGTAAAAGTTCAAACCATCGAGGAAACTTGATTTTTTTTGTGGGGGGGTTATGGAGATTAGTTAAACAAAATACTGAAAATATTAAATATGAAAACACCAACAGGATATGAAAACAAATCTTCATCTGAGATTTTCTTTTATTGTTGAACACAGTCCCAGATGGAGCTGGAGCCTCAAAAACGAATCGAGTCCAGGACCTGGTGAAGAAGTTTCATGTGTCTGAAGGTAGGACAACACTTTGAACTGTCTGAGTTCGTATGTAATCTGGCAACAGAAACACAAAAAGTGTCAAAGTCTCAAGTTGATATAATAAACGCGCTGCTCCACCCAACTTCTGTAGAAATACAGTAAAGACAGCGCTCAAACCGTTGTTTTCCTGTTTATAGTTTCATCTGTTTGTTTTTCTGGATTCATTTTTTAATCATTCAGAAATCAAATCAAACAACTGGATCAAGAATAGTGCGCTATTTGTGTTTTTTTGGTTTTTACATCTACTGTTTACTCTATAGCATCCTTCTATGTTTAGCTTTTAGCTACTATTTTACCAATTTAAACCTTTAGCTACTATTTTTCTGTTTTAACCTTTTTGCTATAGTTTTATTTTTAACTTTTAGCTACCATTTTGGCAACTTTTTAGTTTAGTTGCAATTTTATTCTACGGTTTTTATGGTACACTCAAACATTTCTCTGTCTCGGTTTGCTTCTGGTGTGAATACAGACCGACAATACCGCATTTAAGGAAAAAAAAAAACAACCTTAGATTAGGCTTCCTCAGTGCGGCCCGCATCATTTCTGTCCAATGGGAGCAATGATCGTCATCCACATGGCTTTGTTTACAAATTATAGTCCGCTTGCAAAAAAACAAAGCACAATGGGAATGCTAACCGCACCAAACAAAAATAAATAAATAAAACCAAAGGAGCTTCCTGGCGTGAATACACTCGTAATTTTACCTTTCAGCTGAAATATTGTTTGTTTTTAACGGCCATTCTGCCACTTATAGCTTTAAGCTCCAGTTTTGCTAATTTTAGCGAAGATGTGAGCTTAACTGACACGGTTGCTGGTTCTGTGCTGCTCAAAGGTCCACGGTTTGTGAGATATTTTGCTAACAAATAGACAAACAAAAACACAGACAAGCTGAGCAGGGGTTCTCTGCAGACGAGTTTCCAAGGGAAGGCGGTTCACAACGGACACACCTGATTGGACGATCGTAGCTTTGGTGTTTCTTTATATTATTAGTTTACTTTGGAAAGAGACCCTTTATAGGTCCATGTTGGAGTTATTTAGCCCTCCCCAATCATTTGACCCTAAAATTAACCCCTTGATTTTATGAGTTGGCCCTTCCTACCCTAATATTAACTCCTATGCCTCATATTAACTCTTATGTCTCAGTTTTGGCTGCTAAAATTAACGTGAAAGTAGTTAAAGTCAAAAGTGAAAGAAAAACAAAAAAGAAGAACCAAGCTTTTTGAAAAACAGAGCAAATACAACCAGCCAATCAGTGTTTATGTTTTAATATGCCTACTCTTCATGCATTAGAACGACTCTGCAGAGACCCCGTTAACTTTCTATAGATTATTAGAGATTTTAATTTTAATCAAATGTTACATTTTTGCTCACTTAAATCAATATTACATATTTACTTGTTGACAATTTATTAGCAAAAACCTCAGAATTTTGTTTACTCGCAATCAAAATGGAGGGATTTTTTTCTCCCAAAAAGGGGCGGGAGCTTTGAGAACGTTCCAAGAACCCGGATGTTTGTCTACTTCAATGACAGTTGCCACTTTTTGATCTCATCGTGTGTTTCTCTGACTTCCCACGTGGAAATGTCATGCAAACAAAACGTTACTTCATCCAGTCACTTGTTATAATTAGATTAAAAAAAACAAACAAACAACAAACACCCACTCTGACCCAGAAGCCTGACATCCTGCTCAGTCGAGCCAGCAGGTGTTGTTTTTCCGGACTCGCCTGAACGCACCGCGGAGCTCCGCACTCTCCTCAGAGCCGCGCGGAGCCTCGAGGAGCAGCCGGACGGAGGCGTCGTGTTTGCGGGGATGGAGACGGTGAAGTCCCGCGGCGAGCTTTCACCGAGGAGCCGCTGAGAGGAGCGCGGAGAGCCGCAGCCATGAGCGAGGCGGTGACGAGGAGAGAGAAGCGGACCATCCTCACCAACTTTAAACAAAGATGGAGTGAGTTTCTGTCCGACTTCAACCTGTTATTTAAAAATAAAAAACGTTTTAAACCGGAACTCTGCTTTTTAAAACTTCTCAAACCTGACGCAGTTTGCTTTAATCAACCGGTTTGAATGAGTTTTTTTCTTGTTTCACTGCGACATTTGAACAGTTTCAGGATTAAGGCGGATGTTGTGGTTTTCTGCAAACTATAATCTGACATCCTTTCTACCTGCGTGCAGATTAAACCAGATTAAATAAAAGTAACAAGTGTCATTTCCTGGATTTAACTTAAATTTACTGCTCAAATACTTAAAATGTCAGTTTTTGTGTTATAATTGGTGTTTTAGGTGTTATTTTTATAAACAGCTTTAAATCCCATTTGACCCAAAAACTGATAATAATTAAATAAAAATTTTGAGTTGCATGATGGTGGGATGTTGGCCCTCAGATTAGATGTTGGGGATGACTCTCTGCTACCACCACACTTAACATTTAACCCAGTATCAGTCAAATCCACAGTTTTATCTGTTTTTGTGACGGGCTCATAAATAATCTGTAATTTAATACAATCTGTCAATATTTTGCTAACAGACAAACATGAACACAACTTATTTTATTTCTCAGGGGTCTGCAAAACTTTACAATGAAAAGAAAGATGTCCAATAAAACATGCTTCATCTTTGATTATCAACTGGTGGTCCATGGGCCCCTTCCAGTCCGTTGAAGGGGGTCTTTTTCGGCCAGTGGGGGTGACGTTATTAAACTAAAAATATAAAGTGAATTTTAACATTTATTGTAATTTTTCCACTTTAGGAAAAACAAAACGATCATACTGATGCAAACAAGAAAAAATATGTAGCTTATATCAAATTTATTACAAATTAAATCTGAACGTTGCAGACATGTTTTTTAAATTCCTAATCTTATCTAAACATAATATTTCTTCTTCATAACTTGATTTAATGATATTTAAAAGGAAAGAAACAGGAAACAAAAACACTCCCTGTGAGGTTGGAAGTTGGATTATTGAACAACACGTTTCACTTCCTGTTTTTACTTTATTTTTGTACTGATCACATATTTGCAAACAACATGACAGGATCTCCGATGAAGCTGGACTTTTTCTGTTGTGGGTTTTTTAAAAAGTTGTGATACTTTTGGTCGAAGTTTTAAAGAGGTTTCGGAGCCGTGCTTCAGACGAGTCCTCAGTTTGTTAGAAAAAATGTAAAAACCTGAGTGTGAATGTCTGAATGTGGGTCGGAGGTGGTGGTTGTTGAAACACGTTGGAGCTGGAGGGCATGGAGCTTCTCACTTCACCCACATCCACCCCGAGCTGACAAACACAACCCTTTTCCTTTGTTACACACAAACACAAAGTGTTCAAAACCAGTGAGTTGGTTCGGTTGTCGTGTTAGCAAAATATCTTAAGCACCACTGGATGGTTTTTAATGTAACCAAATCACACCAAGGCAATTAACAAGCAAACAGGGCTGCAACGATACAGAAAATACACGATTCGGTTCAATACTTTAGTCTCACGGTTCGATAGTTTTTCGATAAAAAAAGAGAAATGTCCCTGCCCCTTTTAACTTCTAATTTATTTAAATTAATTATAAACATTTGTTTAACCTCAAAAGTCCAGTTTTTAAATTAAATGAATCAAATCAAAAATGCAGCCTAGGTGGAGTAGTCGAACACAGATCCACTGATCCTTCAACACAGAGCATCTTCAGAAGACAAGTTGATAAAATAAATTTTAAAAATCTGTACTGATCCATACATAGTGTGTACTGATCCATACATAGTGTGTACTGATCCATACATAGTGTGTACTGATCCATACATAGTGTGTATTGATCCATACATAGTGTGTACTGATCCATACGTAGTGTGTACTGATCCATACATAGTGTGTATTGATCCATACATAGTGTGTACTGATCCATACACAGTGTGTACTGATCCATACGTAGTGTGTACTGATCCATACATAGTGTGTACTGATCCATACATAGTGTGTATTGATCCATACATAGTGTGTACTGATCCATATATAGTGTGTACTGATCCATACATAGTGTGTATTGAACAGATTGATACATGTATTGTTGCTCCCCTACAAACGGATCTCTAACTCGGCCTGTTCTAGAGATCCTGAGCTAAAGTTCGGTGTGGTAGTAGCTGAGAGTCATCCCCAACACATGCTAACATTTCACCCATGATTTCATTCACAAGGTTTGACTCAAAGAGCTCAGTTTGCGTCGTCCTGAAAGCTCTTTCTCAGTAGTTTTCGTTCTGTTCAGAGAGCAGAGGGAGTTGTGTAACTGAAGGGTTCTGGGTGGAGGAGCAGCTCTGCCACCACTCATCACACATTGCAACACTGAGCAAACACCTGCCGCTGCCAGCAGCTCGGTTGCTTCACTCTGTCGTAAATAAAACAGAAAGCTCAGGGAGGCTGGCTGACGTGAAACCGGGAACACATCCTGCAGGATTTATCCTTCTTCTGTCACCTGGCTTCTGCCTGGTTCTGTTAATTTGTTAATATTTTAGCTCGTTTGTGACCTTCTGTTTGGGTCAAACCAAGTTAATATTTCTCCTTAGATTCAAAAGATCCTGTCAGAAAACAATAAGACATGACCCAAGCTCCTCAAGCGGTTTGAAAAACAAAGAATTCAGAATTTTATTGTGGGTTTTTCTCTTATATATTTATACGTTCACCTTAAACTCTTCAGTAAGTGGTCCTGAAGGTTCTAGAAGATCTTTGGACTTGACGAGGCCCAGGTGTATTAACTTCCTGTTTGTGATCATGATTGACTGCAGTCGGGAGAACTCAGTGAAGATCTAAGAAGAAAATGGACCAGTGGACCACCCCGTCCACTGTGAAACAAGTTTTTAACATCGTCGTGGTCTGAGAGGACCTGGAAAGAAGCTCCATAACCTTCAGAGCCAACTGTTCAGCACGGTGGTGGTAGCGTCATGCTGTGATGCTAACAGAATAATGAAGGAGCAGGACTACCTTCAAGCCCCCACCTTTAGCTCAAATCATGCGCTAGATGGTTGCAACTTGGACAAAGTTGAGTCCAACGGGACCAGGAGCCAATCAGGTCCAAGAGAAATCATCAGAACTGGTTTCTGATTGGATAAAATATCAGAACATGAAGCTTCTGTCGTCCCAAAGCTGCAACCTCAACCTGATTGAAAGGTTGTGGAGTTTTACAAAAAGCAGAGTCAGAAAAAATATCATCAAATCTACCAGGAAGAATAAATACTA
>NW_013952840.1:68996-70368 GCF_001266775.1 Austrofundulus limnaeus | reverse complement strand
GAATGTAGAAAAATAATAAGAAATAATAAAAACAATAAGAAGAAATAATAAGCAGGAAGACTAAATAATATAAAAAAAGAAAAATAATAATAAGGATGAAAAATAAAATGAAATAATAATTGTCGTTGGTCAAATATCAGCTGAAAACAAAAACCTGTGGTTCAGGTGAAAACTACCACCTGAACGATGTTTAATCAAATATTAACGGGGGTGTATGTAAATATTTGAGCCATTAAACCTCTTCTCATTCTTTTCCAATTACCCCTGAAGGCATCGTTATTTTTGCCTGTGAGAAACCAGAGGAACCTGCGCCTGCGTCCTTTGCAGACGCAGCACATCCAGTTTACTTTGAAAAAACTGTGGTTTCCAACATCACCTGAATGCAACACGAGGATAAAAATTCTTTCCTTGAAACCTGAAGTAAACAGATTTTTCAGCTGCTGCTTCTCTACGCTCAGACCTTTAATAGTCAAGAGTCTGTGTTGATGACGAGGAGATGTTGCTGAGCAACAACGAGCCGTTAATGATGGTGGCAGGTTTACRTTCAGAACTGCTCGCAGTCCTCGATTTATTTATTTTTATTTCTTCATCCAGAGTCAAACTGGTCTCAGAGTAATTTAATTTGTTTGTCAGGACTCTGACCTTTGACCCCCCCAAATCATTCAGGCGTCAAGAAATAACTTATCAGACAACATTTTGATGTTTATGTCTCTTTGTTATCAGCAGTTAGTTTAATTTATAACTGTATAACAGAAAAATGGATTTTAGCTCCAACAGTGATTCTTCAGCTGCTGTCTGATGAAAACGTGTCACACAGCCGATAAACAGAAGGTTCTGTGTGAGTTTGTTTTGTTTTAAATACACACGTTTCAGAAAGTGCTCATTGTTTCAGGTCGGCCACTCCTCCTTTTGTCCTCCACCTGTCCGGTTTCCTCAATTTAAACCACAACATGTGACTGAAGCAAAGGTTTACCACTTTAACTGGACTGAAACAGAGTAAAACAGCTGCTAAATATACAAAAATAAACTTGTAAAACATCTGGAGACTGGTTGATCCAGACATTAATCCACTAAAACTGGAGCTAAAAAACAAAACAGCAAAACCACAACTTAAAACTAAAAGGAACAAAACTGTAGCTGGAAGTAAGAGGAAATATAGCTAAATGTATGCAAAAATGAAAATTAGCTAACCTGTAGCTAATAGGTAACACTAGCTAATAGGTAACACTGTAGCTAATAGGTAACTCTGTAGCTAAAAGGTAACTCTGTAGCTAATAGGTAACACTAGCTAATAGGTAACACTGTAGCTAATAGGTAATATTGTAGCTAATAGGTAACATTGTAGCTAATAGGTAACTCTGTAGCTAATAGG
>NW_013952840.1:66387-67528 GCF_001266775.1 Austrofundulus limnaeus | reverse complement strand
TGTGTGTGTGTGTGTGTGTGTGTGTGTGTGTGTGTGTGTGTTGGTTGGGGGGGTCACATGATGAGTCTATGTTGTTGTCCAACCTGAGGAGGGTTCAGAAGGACAAACTTAATAAAAATCAAACCTCTATTCATTTAGATGGTCGGTTGCCATGAAAACAAAGTTCTTCAAACAAAACCTGATCCTGGTCTTGATCCTGGTCCTGATTAGATCTGAGACCAGGTCCTTGTTTACCATCAGGTCTGTGATTTGAGGAAGTAAAAACTTTTGCATTAATCACAGGTTCTTTATGACTTCACTCCTCATGCCGTATTTAATTTTTTGACAAACTTTAATYTAAATTAATCCACACGTCAGAGTTCTTCAGCATTAAATGTGAAATAAACGTTTTTAAAAAGTTTTTAAAACTTGGMTTTGTTTCTGTCTCCAGGTGAGCCCCCTAAAGACCACCTCGTCGCTCCTGATGCCTTTGTGAACCACAGTGAGTTCTTCACGTCTTCTTCACTTTAAAAAACTGATGAAAAGAAGAAAAATTACCTCAATGTTTTTGTTTGTTTATGTTTATTTTACACTACAGTTTGAAAGAAGCAAACACAGCAGCAGAGTGACAATAAAACTGATTTTATAATAATATTAATAAAAACAAAACTGTTTTAATAATATTAATATTAATAAAAACATGTTTATTTTACTAAAATCCCACATTTAATCAAGTAGGTGTCTCTGCAGTACATGTTCTGTGGGCGGAGTTTACCCTAACTGTGATAGGAGGAGATCTTGGTGTGGGCGGAGTTTACTTTAACTGTGATAGGCGAAGATCTTGGTGTGGGCGGAGTTTACTTTAACTGTGATAGGCGAAGATCTTGGTGTGGGCGGAGTTTACTTTAACTGTGATAGGAGGAGATCTTGGTGTGGGCGGAATTTACCCTAACTATGATAGGAGGAGATCTTGGTGTGGGCGGAGTTTACCTTAACCGTGATTAGCAAAGATCTTGGTGTGGGCGGAGTTTACCTTAACCGTGATTGGCAAAGATCTTGGGCTGTGTCCAAAACGACAGGCCGGGTCCTCCGGAGGACCCAGACTCCCCGGTCTCGGCAGGCCGGGTCCTTGGTAGACCGGGAAGACCGGAAAAAAAGAGGC
>NW_013952840.1:63848-65293 GCF_001266775.1 Austrofundulus limnaeus | reverse complement strand
GAATTAAGTGTAAATATCTGCCGAGTGAACGTGGTTTTAAACATTATATACCGTTTTTTTTTGTTTGGCTTGCCGTACTCGGACCTTCTGTTGCTTCTTTCCTAAACGTTTTCACCCACCTGGTGTAAAACAAACAGGCAGGTCTTTAATCTGACATTTTTAGTTTTCACAATAAAAGCTGTCCTTGATGACGAGGATGATGAAGGCCTAGTCTGTGACGTCTGCACCGTTAAAACACCGAGCTGCAGCTCTCTGACTACATTTAACTTTGAAGTTTACCTAATTGTTTTAATCTAAATGTGCTTTGATTTTCTAAATCAGTGCACATGAATCTGTCTCTCTGTATTTTTAGAGCCTGTGACCAAAATCAAAGCGCTTTTCTTCAGCCTCTAATTAGGAGAGGAGCTGCAGCCGTGTGTGGGCTCGTGTGTACGTGTCGGCTCGTGTGTGCGTGTCGGCTCGTGTGTGCGTGTCGGCTCGTGTGTGTGAGCACAGGAAGTGTGTTTTCAGCTCTGAAAGCTCTGCTCTTGTTTTCGTCTGGCAGGTGTCGCTCCGCCAGGTGAAGATGCCGATCATCCAGGGGTCTTCAAGAGGTTCAGCGCCCTGCTGCCCTCCTTCCGCAAAGGCAAACGAGACAGTGAGTCTCACCTGTAGTCAGGTGGTGTGTGTGTTTGGTTTTCTGTGGAAACAGGTGGTTTTCATTTCACTGCAGCGGTTTCTGTTCTTACATTTCCTACCTTGTTTTGTTGCCTCGCTACAGGAAGTAAAAGTAAACCCCCTCTCTGACTCAAGGTTTGAGATTGACTCTGTGGAATGGAATGTGGCGATAAAAGCTGAACGTCTTCCACAGAAACAGGAAGACGTTACATAAAAGTAAATCTGTGGAGCTTTAAACTAACTAAACTCTGAAAATGTTTTATTCTGTCCTTAAGGAGACTCTGTGGAAACCAGCAGCTCTAATCTGAAAGTTTGTTGCCCTCGTTCTACAGCACTCAGAAGCTAATTCTAAAATGCTAACTTGACTCAGAGGTCACCAGAGTGTAGTCCAGTATTACTCCTCTCTTGAGTAATACTGTCAGCTGGAAGCACGTCGCTTTACTTTACACAGTGTTGTATAAAGTACCACAAAGTGATACTTGAGTAAAAGTACAAGTATCTTACAAAAAAAAAGGACTTTGGTAAAAATAAAGTCTCCTTTAGGAATATTACTTGAGTAAAAGTGTTAAAGTATGTGATATTTGTTGTAGTTAAGTAGTAAAAGTGTTAAAGTATGTGATATTTGTTGTAGAAGTATTAAAAGTCAAAGTGTAGATTTAAAATGAGCAGTTAGATTTTCTGTAAGGACATTTATTAGGAGGTGACCTCCCCAAAAACTGCAGAAATGACTGTTGTATTAAAATAAAGTATGTGATATTTGTTGTAGTTAAGTATTAAAAGTGTTAAAG
>NW_013952840.1:59848-61887 GCF_001266775.1 Austrofundulus limnaeus | reverse complement strand
TTTCAGGACCCCACCTTGATGTTTCGGGACCCCACTTTGGGTCCCGACCCCAACTTTGGGAAACACTGCATTAAATTATAATTTTTGATTTACATTTCTATTGTAGAGGATTTCCTCAAAGATGAGGTTTAGTTCAGAGTCAGCAGTTCAGTCTAAAGAGTCACTCTTTAACCTTTGAGCTGTTGTTTTATAAATAAACTCTTCTAAATCCTCAACAAGTCGCACATTTCTCACAGATGATCCATCCAAACATTAATCAGTGTGTATTGCCAATGCAATGCACACTATTGTGATTCGTTTCCCATCCAAGTCATCTCAACTTTGCCATGCTTCTCCTCCTGCATACTTTGTCCCAGAGCTGCCATTGTCATTTATATCTGTAAAGCTCCCGTGCCAAATGATGGCTATGCCTTTTGGTGCCTGTAAAACTTATTGTTTATGAAATATTAATGTTTAATGAATTATAATGGCAGTCAGTGGAGCCTTGAATTGGTCCAATACTGCCCCATGCTGTACCCAACTTGGTACTGCACCATAGTTTAATATTTCAACTCAGTAGTTAAGTGTTTACAATACTAATATGATTGTATTTTGATGTTTTACTATAATATTGTCTTAATACTGCTCGATTGTTGTAATATTATGCATTTTTGTGTCAATAATTGTATTGGCAATGTGGCCTCTTTCTGTACACATACAAACCAACCCCTGGCACCATCATCTGCCACAGGTCTATTGGTCTAATGGTCTATGTCATGGACTTTCATGTGGGAGATCAGGGTTCAAAACCCGGCTAATGCAACTTAAACAAAAAATCTCTTCAAACTTCATATTGTCACACAATTACCTTAATTCTAAACACCTGCTGAYGTGACAGGCACAAGCTGGTATAGAAAACACATTTGAACTTGGTCAAAGTTCATTCTGCAAGTCCAATGCTACAGGCAAAGCCATGCTGCAATGACATGCTACATGGCAATGCACACTTGTTTTTATATCGTAAAAACCCATGTCTAGTTTTTTTTGTCTTCTTTCACCCAGCGGGACTCTGAAACCTTTAATATTTACAGTTTTCTCTCAAATCTCCTCAAAGATCAGCGTGAACTCCTCCAAACTCCCGTCAAATTCCTTTAAACCTGAGCTCAGTTTTTCCTTCAAAGCCAACAGAAAACATTTCTGACAGTTTGAGGCTGCCTGTCTTATTAGGAGCGCTGACAGACACTGGTGTTGATGACAGTAATGAGTTGCAGCTTTAACATTTCTTTGTGAACATTTTGTAAAATAATATAAAACAGGAAGTAAAATTCTGAGGTTTTAGATGTTTTACGTGTTCTAGTTCAGATCTGAGAACTAAAGAGGTTCTTCAGATTTATGTTGCTCCTAAATCATTTTCAGTTTTTGCTCCTCTCCTCTCTCCGGGTTTCACCGTCTCATAAATGATCAGTTGTGTCTTTAAAAGTCGTGTTAAAAGCTTTGCATAGCCCCTTAAAAGGGAACAGAGAGTTTCACACACCAACAGAAGAGTTGAGAGAAAAAGACCAAAAGCGTTGAGCCTCAGCTCCACAGCTGTAACCACAACAGCTCAGCAGGTTTTAACCTGTTTCTACAAAAAAATAAAAAAAATAACCTGAAACTAGCTTCCTTTTTCAGCTTCATTTAGTCTTTGGAATATTTGTAATTATATTTTTAATTAATTTAGTCTAAACTGAGCTGTAAATGTGACGCTCTCTGCTGTCGGGTTTCAGAACCAGGTCAGATGGAACGTTTTGAGTCGTGAGGGAAGTAAAAAAGTCCCGTTCTGAGCTGAGCTGCAAGTCGTCTCTAAAGCTAAAAGAGCACGACGACCTGAGAGAACATCAGGTCCAATCTAAGCTCCTAATCCTGAGAATAATCAGTGAACACTTGAAGTACATGTCAGGGATAACTGTCAGCTACTACCGCACCACATTTCAGCTCAATGGGCCTCATGCAAGAACATGTTCGTATTCTTCTCCTAAATTTCTCTTACTTTTGTTCGTACAAAGGGTTCGTACGAACAT